>NW_011500297.1:6040-27294 GCF_000495115.2 Populus euphratica | reverse complement strand
TCATCAATCAATCCTTTTATTTATGTGATAGGCCTCAATTTAAAATGAACATTTACCTTAAATTAAAGGTATCTTATATTATTAGATATATTATTATAAAACATGCTTTAGTTAAGGAGTTATTGATACTTCAAGTGTAAAATGATGATATAAAACCATGATAAAAATGCACTTTTAAGTACTAATCACTTGTTACCTTCTTTATTCAAATATTAAGTCGTGAGTTCTCCATGAAAGATTTAGGACCGATGCATTATTTCTTAAGTGTTGAGATTTCTACCACAACAGATAAACTACATTTCTCTTAGTCACACTATGCACTTATCATCCTTGACCACTCTAATATGCTTCATTGCAAACCCATGAGCACACCTTTGGAGGTCAAATTCAAAATAGATATAGATACTACCTCCATTGTTGATCCCAGTCAGTTTTGTAGGACTGTTGATGCTCTTCAATACCTCGCTCTCATGCAACTAGATCTATCCTACAATGTCAACTATGTTTCACAATTCATGCACAATCCTACAGTTGCCCATTTGAGACTGGTTTAGGGCATCCTTTGATACCTCAAAGGAATAATTGCTACTGGTTTACATCTCTCTTCCAATACAACTCTTGAATTGCATGCCTTCTCTGATGCAGATTGGGCTGGCTACTCCACAACACGAAGATCTACCATCGGCTACTGCACCTTTCTTAGCACCAATATCATTTCCTGGTATACAAAACAACAACACACAATCTCTCGATTTAGTACCGAAGCTGAATATCAAGTTATGGCTAATACTATTGCTGAATTTCATGGCTCACATATATCCTTAAAGATCTTTGCATGTATCTATCAAATCCACAAGTCCTCTACTACGACAATATCAGTGCTCTATACATGACCATCAATCTTGTCTTTCATGCTTGGAGTAAACACATTGAGTTGGATTACCATTTCATACGCGAACAAGTTGCACTTGGATTACTTATCACTAAACATATATCCTCTGCTAACTAGGTTGCTGATATGTTTACTAAATCAGTGCCCAAAGCTGCTCTAACATACTTTCGCAACAAATTATGCCTTCTACCCCGACTTAGTTTGCGGGTGGATATTAGCAATCTACAGCCTCATGTTAGCAACAATCGTGTGAGTCTATCCCACAAATCATAAAGTGACAAAGAAGAATTATGGAGTAATAAGGATGCTCATGCTCACAGACATATCAAAGGAAATATGGTTGGTGCTAAGAACTTTCAAAGAGTAATAAATTCCTACGTCAATGGTAATTCAACATATAAAGGAAACTCCAACAAGTTGACAACTACACTTGATGATTCCCGTTAGTATTTAGCTGTTGAATTTATAGAGATAGAATATTAATATTTTCCTTCCTTATCTTGCGTAACAACTAAGAATGTATGAGTCTATATATACTTTCTTAGTTAGTATAGAGATGCACTGGTGAAAATTAATATAGACTTTCTTTTCTTATAGCAATTTTATTTTTTTCTTTAAAAAAAAAGGGTTAAAGTGCCACTCTTCTAGCCCCTGTACGATATTTCACTCCATAAACTTTGTCAAGATGATTATCTAGTCCATTAAACTCTATCTCATTGGATTCGGGTGGCAAAAATCGATTTCTCTTCATTAAAAGTTGTTGTAGCATGTCTACCCTCCAAACTTGTTTAAGTATCATTAACTTCTTGAGATCATAAGCTTGTTGGGTGTTAGTGCTATCAAAATATGTTGTAGCAATAGCATTCCATATGGCTTTCCCCGTTGGAAATACGATATAGTTACTTTGGATCCATTGAATTAATCAATCATCCCTTCACCACCGCATTTTCTATTTTAAAATAAGTCCTTGTAATCTCTTAAAAAAAATCTTCTATTGACGACTCACACCAACAACCAGCATTTAAGAACAAATAGATCACTGTTTAAATGTTCTTAAAAATCCTCTTATATGAACTTATAAAAACTTCTTAATTTTTAAATAAATACCTGAACTAGTCTAAGAAGCTGAATGGGTCATTATAAGCACTTAATGATGTGATGGAATTTGATGATTTGTTTTTTTAATTTAACCCTCCAATAAAAAAACTTTGTCGACCCTCATTTATTTTGATTTTTATCTTTATTCTTTTAATTATATTTGTTATTTAATATTTATTTGCTTCTAGTTTAATAACTCAAGTCATGGATTTGAAATGTTGAAGCAAGTTGATATTTTTTTTACTCATTTTCTTCTTTGATTTTATTGTTCAACATTAATTTTTTATACAAAAAATCAGTTTTGTGGTTTTTCTTAATTTCTTTTCTATCAAGTTATTCTAATCTCATGACCCTTATAACGAGTTTTGCAATTAACCTTGGTTGACTTATTACCAAAATTACATAATTATCATGCTAACTCAGATTTAATCATAAATGTTTTTTAATCAAATTCCATACTTTCAAGGTTGGTTTTT
Source organism: Populus euphratica (assembly GCF_000495115.2). Lineage (NCBI taxonomy): Eukaryota > Viridiplantae > Streptophyta > Magnoliopsida > Malpighiales > Salicaceae > Populus > Populus euphratica. Next base: position 24,828 of record NW_011500297.1, on the reverse strand, counting down.
TTTCTAAATTATTGTGCTCTTTATTTTTATAAGAAAATTTATTTGTTTGTTACCATTGCTTTTTTTTTTATCTTCTAATTAAACTAGAACTAATTTATTAAACTTGCATATGTAACTAAAATAGTTTTTTTTTTTTTTTTTACTCTCTTAAATACAATTGTATCGCCTAGACTATCACTTGCTCTTTCTTATTTTCATATTCTTATTTTGGTTTCTATACTTTTTTTAATGTTTTTTTAAATAATTATTAAGTTTATGTTTTCACTTAATATCCTTCCTCTATATTTTTTTATTTTGTTTATTTAGCCTTTTAGAATTAAGGGGTTTTTTTATAGTTTTTTTTTCATGTTTTACATAGATGAACTTAATTTTAAAAAATAAATTAATTTAATGTGCGAGCTTACATTATATTTTATTCAAGCCTTATATTTTATTCTATTTTTTTAATCAGCATCTATTTTTATTATTTAATTAAATAAAAAATATATTTTAATAAACAAATTGGATAAACACATTATAGAATCAAATATCTTACGCGCAAGCTTTTAGATAGTTGATAAAGCCAGCGTCACTTTCTTTTCATTTATTTACACATTTGATCAACTTATATTTAATTAGATAGTTGTATAAGCTTTTAGATTTACACTTAAGAAAAAAATATGTTTAAAACCCGTTGATAAAGCCAGCGTCACTTTCTTTTCTTTTTTCTTTTAAAAAAAAAACCCTTCAACCTATGACGCAGAGCTGCATCAAAAAGCTATAGGAAGAACTAAGACGATGAAACTTTAAGTAGTAGCTAATTAAGATGTTACTGTAGGTAAACAAAAACCACATGTAACTAGAGTGGTAGTAGCTAATTAAGATGTTACTGTAAGTAAACAAAAACCACATGTAACTAGAGTGAATCAGGATAAATAGTACTTGATAAATAAAGGAAAAGGTAAGTACTGGTAGGTGGTAGATTACACCGGTCGGAGAGCAGATTCTGTGAATCATCAGTCCAATACATCTACGACCACCTTCAAGTCATAATAATGTACAGAAGCAGGCGGTTTGTATCAAGTCATTCCAAAGGGTTAACAAATTGATATCCATGGATCATTTATACTTCAGCTCTTGCTGTCTGTCTGGCCATCTGTCAACAGCAATCAGTTCACGTTAAAAACTCCACAAAGCACATGACAAAAAAGAGTTCTGCATGGAAGACTCATCAAGTTAAAAACAATCTTGGCCTAAAACTGAAGTTTCCCTCAAATTTGAGAGATGTGAATTTTATAGCATTTTCTTCAAACAAGAACTTTCATTCTGTGTGAATGTAATGATCACAAGAGATTTTTACCCGCTGGACTCACCGTCCCATTCAGCATTCAAGAAACCAGCCTCGTTTGCCAGACACTAGTAGTCACAAATTGCGCTTTGGTTGGTTGGCATAGAAATCACTTGATGCAATCCAAGAGCAGGGATTATTTTCAATATACTTGTAAGACTTGTATTGTTATTTGAAATAGTCTATCCTCCTTGCATTGCATCATATCACGACAAATAGCAATCAGGCAGCAGCTCATGTATATGAGGCATTGATCGTATCAGGATCATACAAGATTGAATTTGGAAGCAATTGTCAATATAGCGAAGGCATTTCATCAAGTGGGTGATTTGAAATGCAATTCCAAGAGAAAAAAAAATTGCAGATTTAAGTTTGCATACATTGGGATGAGGACAGAGGTACTGTTTTTTCAACAAAGTCTGAATCAACTAACTCATTTATCTTGACGGTTGGTGAATAGAAACCCTAACACAACACTCAACACAAAATGTTTGTAGACTCCTAATACAACAGACAAGCTGAAGATGATCGTAACAAAAATTTATTTTATTTTTTCTCATAAAAGAAAATAAAATTGTAATAATCTAAGTAAATCAGAGCTCATATTTTCACAAACCATAGCTTACTATTTTATAGCAAAAAGACTGACAACAGTTAAAAAGGCACTAGTAAATTAGTAATTGCTTATTTTAAGTGAGATTCTAAACATCTCCATCCTGTCAGATTTCAGTACCAAATAAGAAAGTCATTTTGGTTTGATTTGTTGCATAAATTCTTAAAATTTTGAATGAGGTTTTGTCTTTATCAAATATATGCGCAGTACAGGTCAGAAACAATTATAAGTTCCAACCCCTAAACCCTTCAGCCAACTCAACGACAAATGGTTTTCAATTTTCTAATTGTAACCCACTCTAGAAATATAATGTGACAAGCCAGGGAAGGATTCAGCTTTGCCAACCTTTATAGGATATAAAATTAAATGCTTCCTAGATTTCATACCTCAGTTTAGCAGCCAAGTCGTAGAGTCCTCTCCCGGGGTAGACTTCTCTTTTGAAAATTCTGTATCAGAGTTTGGTGCATCAGAGACCATATCATCATTCAAATTCAGGGTTGGGGCCACTGATGGTACTGCATTTTGAGGAGCCTGTAGAAAATCCAGGGAAAAAAAATGATGGTGAATTCACTTTCAGACTAGCGAACATGAAGAATTGGTTATGCATTTGACATTTGAATGAATGTCATGATAATGTATGTCTGGACAATCTCATGATAAAAATTGGTATACAAGTGAAAGCTCTTTGAAGCTCCAGGAGCACAAGGAGATGCATGATTAAACCAGACATCCCATGATTTTTAGCTAACAGAGCTGGCTGTTACAATGCATATGAGAATGGTTTTAAATAACTGTTATTAAACAGTATCGGAGGACCCAATACTGTTATTCAGTATTGTGGTGCCATTAACAGTGTTCATAACAATAATATATGCCATTATATAGCATTATTGGCTGTTATTGAGAATATAACAGTGCACACAAACACATAGATATGTGTGCGTGTATTTACATTAAGCAAATTATCAATAAAACATTTCATTAATGTAAAGAGTCCAACCTTGTTAACAAGTCATATTAAATAAGAAAAACAAGCAACGAATATTATTCCACACTTCATTCACAATCGCTCCATCAATCTTGTGCAATGTTTATCACCAAAAAAAAAAAACTCTCTGCAAATTCAATACAGGGCACCATGCTTGAACCTATGCAATTCTGAGCATAGCATTTGAAGCAGGCACTAGCCTAAAAAGAACAAAACTAAGAGTACTCAATGAACAGGCAGGATACTGAACAAAGAAAAAAGGCAAATAGGTCTCAACCTCGTGGGACTGATGAACATTTGAAGAAGCCAGATTCTTCAAATCAGGGACAGCAGCACCTTCTGTCATGGGTTCCTGTGCTGTGGACTCCTTCTCATGAGCATTGTCTGGCTGCATGTTTTCTACTGCATCCTGCTTGAGGGTTTTAGAAGTTTTTGGTTTGCTGTTGTAGTCACCATTCAACACCACACCAATTTCTGCACTTGCCCTTTTCCTGATATGGGCATGTAGCGAAAATAAGAACAAGTTTCATGGGATATGCAGTGATAGCAATAACTGCCAATTAAGCAAATACAAAAACAACATATTCTCACCTGCTGTTATTGTGGTCAACTATCTGGGGAGAACTTGGCTTGTTGGAAAATAATATTCCACGTAAAGGCTTTCCATCTACAGTGGTCTCGATGGTATATCCATGTGGAAGGCTTTCAGTAACTTTGGCTTGAAATGTCTTCTTCCCTTGATGAAGTTGTCTTTGATTCAATGGGAAATTTTCTCTGCCTGCAAGTAAAAGCACAAATTTGTTAAGTATTCAACTTGCATGCCCTTTTAAAGAACATTTCATACCATGATCATTAACATCATCATGAAACCTTGGCCACACTGGCCCAAGCGCTAGTCTTATCATGTTACCATCAAGGTAAGTCATAATTGGCTTCTCTTTGTTTTCAGCTGATATAACATCATTATTGAGGTCTTAAACAACATACTGTCACGCTAACAAAAAGAATTAGTAACCAGGAAAAGGTTCACACCTGATTTGCATGCTTAAAGAAGTTAAATCACAAACAAAATGACTCAAAAAGCATCAGTATACTGATCGCCAGGAAAGTAAATAATAAAGTTGCAATAAAGGGAATCATGCAGAAATATAAATGTTGGAAATTGGAAGCATTTATAAATTTCAATGCACAAATTCCTTTTTGCCACTGTTGGAATATTATGTGGTAATTCTGGAAACCACTATCTAGAACTTTTCAAGATCCAGGAAAGATGCCATAGATTTTTTCCATAATTTAACAATGCAGTATTGCGCAGATTATTCTTGAAAGTTTAGCAACTCTGGAAAATTACAGGATATAAACTTCTCACCTTTTTCCCTAACCTTTCACGCAAATTAAAATTCATTTCAGATCTACAACTAGCTTGCAAAAGCTCCCCTTTTCTTAAGCATATTAAGTGTACAATCCCAAACAAATTTCAATCAGCCTGAACATTTTTGTTGATGCCAAAAGACTCCAATCTCAGAAAGGAGACTTCAACTCGGGTCATGTAACTGCAGCCTGATTGTTTTGTTGATGCCAAAAGACTATCTGATCCCAGAAAACACAATGGCATTCAGGGACCTTATATGCTTGTAGCTGTCCAAAAATGTCACTAACTTGTTCTGAATAATCCCTGCCATCAAATGCTTTTGACTTGTACACAGTTTAACCCCAATCAATAACATGCCCTAAACCTTTCTTCACTGCAAGAAGACAAAGTCATCAGAATTCCTTGATTACCAGCCAAGCAACAGTAGACATTCTTTATCTGTACAATACCAAACCTTAGGTTGACTATATCTCAACTACCTTCCAAATCAAGACAAATAAACTCGTTCTTCATTCTCATTTGGCCACAGGGGGTGAGAGCTACAGGTTAGAAATTGTCCTAGCCTCCTAGGGCAATGGCATTATAACTGATTTCACTTTCATAAAACTCTTCCTTGCCAATACCATGAATCTTAAAGCATTATAACCCCTCTTAAGTGCTTAAAGTTTAGCCCACCATGAACATACTACTTAAACAGTCAGTGCAGCCCAATACACAATGATAAGAAAAAATGTATCACGTCTTATTACAGAACAATAGTCTCTGAGTAACTGGGCATGCTTCCACACTAGGCAATGGATACGACAAATGGTTATGATGACTGGGAGAAAGACCAAAAGGATGTAAAGTAAAAAATTATCTCAATCCAACTGTGCACATCTTAATAAAGCAAGACTACCAGGAGGGATAAAAACTAAAAAGTTCAACCATATTCTTATCCTCTGTTTAAATAGCATAAAAGTTGCATTTTCCATTGGAACTAGAAAATCACAATGAGCCCTTCGTCGTGGTCCATCCCCAAATTGATAAGAGCATATTTCATAACTTACATTTCCTGCAGGAAGATTATTTCATCTTATCCCCAACCACTTTCACATAAAAAGAAACAGAATCTTGTTATCCCCAGTTGTGCTTTTGAGCTTGTCCCCACTCCATTTCACAAAAGAAAAGGAAACATATCATCCATTTGATGGTGAATAAATCCTCAATTGTGCTTTTGGACATTATGCCAGTAGTAAATATGGATAGAAGAAATTGCACATTCTGACCCAACAAAGAACATCCACTGAACTTATAGGACATTAAGACATTGCATTCCAAGGAACAATATAGAATATTTTCCACATATGCAGATAGATGCCTAGAAGACCACTAATTCCAGATAGAGAATTTATCATTTGACCGAAGAAAAAACAAGCCTACCCTAGTAGTAAATTTGGATAAAAGAAATTGCACATTCTTACCCAACAAAGAACATCCACTGAACATATAGGGCATTAAGACATTGCATTGCAAGGAACAATACAGAATATTTCCCGCATAAGCAGATAGATGCCTAGAAGACCACTAATTCCAGATAGAGAATTTACCATTTTCCTGAAGAAAAAACTGCCACTGAAAGATGTTTTGACAAGCTTCCAAACCAAAAGCTACTCGTACAAAAACTCATTGTAGACTGATATAAACTCATTGTAGATTGATAGAAACAAATCTATTTGTGATATGAAATAATTGTCAAATGAGTGACACTACCAAGGCACTCTCAAGTCAATATTTAGTGATATTGCAAAAGGCAACCTCAATTCTCCCTGGTTCAGATATGAAAAACTACCGGATTGATTTCATGAAAGGTAACTGTGATGAAAAATACAAAGGGAGCAAATAATCCACTTCTTACCTGGTTGGGCATAACTCGGCAAGGTGTGGTGAATGTCAGCATTTGTGTCAATTTGGACTAAAACTTTATCACGCACAGAAGAATTAAGATTTTGTTCTTGGCATTTTAGTTTCAATTGCTTCTTCAGAGATAACTTTTCTAGACGCCATTCATCTTGCACTCTTGTATGTCCTGCAATGAAAAAAATGGATGAAATTACCAAAATAAACAGTGATCTAGACAAATATAAGGGTTTGCAGAGTAAGAAAATTGCAACTCAAAAGCATGCAAGAAATTTTAGTTAAGAAAACATTTAAAACTGTACCAAACCTGTGTGTAAGTAGTACATGTCTTCCAGCGCCTCAAGACTCTTATTGCAGCCACCAATGAAGACAAGCACACCATCCTTCAGTGGATCCAAGCAGTCCCCAGCCACGGAGAATCTTGCAGAAGGTCCATCTCCAGTTGTCATCACCTTAGTCCAAACACCAGTTTCTGCCCCGATAACAAATGTGGATGTTTAGAACTACAAATAAAGATAACCATAACAAGTTTATGTATAATCTGCTCACACTTTCAAAGCCGCAGGACAGACAAGTAAATTATTGAAAATTGGGTGGATTTACAGGGAGAGGGGAGTACATTTTCCTATGCAACTAAAATTTTATCAGCAATAGCATGATACTTACCTACATCAAGCATATAAAAACCATCACATAGATTTTGTGCATCTGTAAATCCACCAAAACAAATAAATTCTTGCCAAAAGCAACAATGGAATGACCAGCTCGAGGTGGCAACTGCCCCGATAACAAATGTGGATGTTTAGAACTACTAGTAACAATAACTATAACAAGTTGATGTATAATACACTCGGACTTTCAAAGCTACAGAAAAGACAAGAAAATTATTGAAAATTTGGTGGATTTACAGGGAGAGGGGAGTGCATTTTCCTATGCAACTAAAATTTTATCAACAATAGCATGATACTTACCAACATCAAGCATATAAAAATCATCATATAGATTTTGGGCATCTGTGAATCCACCAAAAACAAATAAATTCTTGCCAAAAGCAACAGTGGAATGACCAGCTCGAGGTGGCAACTTCTGACCCAATGTGTTCAGCTCCTTCCAAACAAGAGTTTCTAACAAAACACAAGAAAGCTAAAGATTAGGCAACACATTCTTGCATGAATTAACATTTCAAATTATAATTGAAATTAATCATGTGCATGTGTTTGAAAGCAAATACATGACAAATACACACACACAGGCACATGTTGTGTAAGTGCATGCAAATGTATAATATGTAAAATAATGAGCAAAACCTGTATCTAGGATGTGGACATCTGACAAATAATAATCATGCCCATCTTCACCACCAATCACAATGATTTTGTCCCTCCAAGATGAGCAAGTATGGCTATCGCGGGCAGAAGGTGGAGTGCCTGTTGTTATTGCTTGTTTCCATACAAAAGTCTCTACAAAAGTAGAACATGAATGACATAATGTCTTCAACGCGCCGCAGAGCATAACAAATTGCAAGAAAATGATAATTGACTAAAATAGTGGAAGACTTGTCCACTTTCAAAGGCCAACCCCAAAGAGTCTATGAAAAGTTAACACATTAGAAAAATTGATTCAGCCCCCCTTAACCCCGCATCCACAACCCCCACCAAGTTTGCACGCGCACACACAAAAAAAAAAATCCTTTAGCCTAGTTAACCTAGGGTGCTAATTGCAAGAAATTGATAATCAACTAGAATAATGGAAAATTTGTCCACTTTCAAAGACCATCCCAAAGAGTCTATGAAAAGTTAACACATATTAGGAAAACCAATTCAGCCCCCCTTAACCCCACATCCACAACCCCCACCACGTGCATACACAAAAAACCCTTTAGCCCAGTTAGCCCAGGTATACCATAGGAAATTGATATATGCATAAATTGTAAACTAAACTGGAGCATGATCATAACCAATACTTGCTGATGGAGGAAGGTACCTGTATTCAAGATGTAAAGATCCTCATAATAGACTTCGTGATAATTATCTGAAGATTTCCCACATCCACCATATATAAAAAGTCGTTTACCAACTAGGGCAGCACCATGACCCTCCCGTGCCTCTGGCCCATCACCTCTCACATTTGGAGTTATCCAAGTATGAGATGCTATAATATGATAACCAATGAAGGAAGTGTAAGTCATATGATTCAATACAAACCAACATAAACATACATGTTAAATCTCATTTCTTAGATACTCTTTCATGATCAGTCTATTTCAGCATACAAAATATTGCTTTCTGACACTTAAGCTATGTAAATCAATGGCCACGTAAAAGACTAGGGCATGACATACAAGGAAAATCAAATGGAAAAGAAATTAAGGACAGGATCACTCACAAGTATCTAAGATATGCAGATCATTGAGAGGGTTCTTCCCATCAGTACCTCCAAACACATACAGATTGTCACCAACAGTTGTACAAGTGTGGCTATCTCTCGGAACTGGTGGCGTGCCATTTAACACTGGCTGGCTCCAGGTCTGGTTAACTACAAGTCAACAACCCAAAATCAGAGCATAAAAACATTTAGAGGAAACGAAACTGCAGATGAAAATTCAATAACTCAGAAGGCAACCCATAAATGAATCTCATGTGAAGAAAACATTGAAAAAATTATCCTGAAGGAAACCACGAGCACCCCAGCAAGAGAAGATGAAATCTCACAAGTAGCAAAAGCAACTTGCACTATAGAGTACGATATGATCAAATCCCTAGATAGAAACATGGTCCCATATCACATTGACTCTAAAATAGGACTTAATCAACTTTCAAGTAATTTCAAACACCAAACAAGTCTAGCAACATTCCAATAAAAAAGCAAATCAACAAGTTACAGGGAAAAAAAGAGTGAAATAACTCCAATAATCGCACTTCCTCTGAGCACCAAACATTAACTGTCAAAATTAATGCCAAAAAACACAAAAATAAATCCACAAAATCCCCCCCAAAAAAATTTAATGACTTCTCATTATAACAAAAATAAAAAGGAAAGGAAAAAAATCGAACTTTATAGAAGCACCAAACAAAACCACCCAAAATTGCAAAAGACTATAAACGAAAGACGCCCAACAATTAAAGACAACAGAAGTAGAAGAAGTGATGACCCACCAGTATCAAAGACATGAACTTGGTTGGTCTGGCAGTTATCTTTGCCATAGCCACCAAAAACATATAGAAATCTTCCTCCTTTAATTGAATTACAAGTGTGTCCCCACCTCTTCCCTGGCCCATTTAACTCTTCTATTTGAACTCCTTGCTGCTGCTGCTGCTGCACCCTTTCCCATCTCATTTTTCTTTTCGTTTTTTTTCAGGGAAAATTTTCCCTTCGTGAGGAAAGTGTGAGAAAATTAAAATATAAAGATGAGGTTATTATGTCTCCCACCAGAGAGAATGAAAATCAAAATGTATAAAAATAAAAGGAGTAGGGATAATTAGCACTGTAGATTATATCAGAGTTTGTTGTTGTTTTATTTTTAGTTTTCATGCAGAACACAGCCTAAGGGTGTCTCTATTTTTCCAAGAACAATATAAAAATGCATTATTTTTACAAATTAGAGAAAAGAAAAGGACTTTTTCATTTTCCCTTATAAAGCTTGGGCTGGAAAACATCCAAAAAGATGTTCCCAAATTTTTCCACCCGCTGTGCATAATGGAAAAGGTGCTTCTCCATCTATTCTCCAGGTAAATGATTGTTGTTTACAATAATAACCTTGTTATTTTCTTATAATGACATTTGTATTTTACGCGCACACACACATCTTATCCCTTCCCTAAAACCCTCGTCATCTTGTCATTATCATGAGTATTGTTAGGAGTGTATAATTATTGTTTTTAAAAATATTTTTTATTTAAAAATATATTAAAATAATTTAAAATTAATTTGAAGTAAAAAAATATAAAAAATTAATTTTTTTAAACACTATATATAAGAAAATTAATTTTTTTAAACACTATATATAACAGCTCCATGAATTTCTCACACTTTGTGAGTAAAGTTCCAATCTTTTTTACAGCTCAACCTTCTGTATTAGCTTATGTTAATCTTTGGGTTTTTTTTTTTTATCTGGGTTTTGATTTGTTTTGGGTTCTACGCCGGATTTATTATATCTTCACCATCTCATACTTCAATTAAGGTAAAAGTAATTGATTTATTTTTGAGTCTTTATCTGTTATATCTTTTCTATCTCAAACTTCAATCTTCTCTCCAATTAAGGTGTTCGCATGTTCTGCAGATTATAATACGAAAATCAAACAACAATAATAAGCGGATGTAGTTAATTATTTTATTTAATAAATAGTTTAAAAAATATATGAATAACACTTTGTTTATCAAGCTTGCTGATAAAATGCAAACATAATTATTTTTAAAAATTAATCCAACACCACCATCTAATATTAAAAACATGTTAGTTTAAAAAATATAGCAAATCTCCAGCAGCTATATGTGCGGGATGGCATTGAAATTCCTCAGAAACATTAAATTAAAAAAAAAAAACATATTTTTATGTAAGGTTAATAAATAATATATTATCAAACAAATAAAATACATATACTCTGACATATCTACAAATAAATTAAAATCATCATAATAATTAACATATTTAAATCATAATTAATTTTGTACCTCCATAAAGCCTTCTCGTCACCATTATCTAGTAGTGTTAAAAATGTCTCCTCAATCGACTTAAAACATATGCTACCCGCTTTAATTCATTAAAAAAAGGGTTTTAATCTAAATGTTAGCTCATATAACACAATTCTATTATGAATACTAGTAGATGTGATTGTCATTCCATTAATAAACAATCCAAGCAAAATCGTTATGTCCTATAATATTAGTGTCATCTCTTCATATCTAAGATGGATCATGTATATCTCACATCTTTATTACTCAATCAATGCATGGATCAAGCCACGATTAAGCTTGATGTGATAAAAACAATTGGCATATAAAAAAACCAGAAAATATATGAATAACACTTTGTTTATCAAGCTTGCTGATAAAATGCAAACATAATTATTTTTAAAAATTAATCCAACACCACCATCTAATATTAAAAACATGTTAGTTTAAAAAATATAGCAAATCTCCAGCAGCTATATGTGCGGGATGGCATTGAAATTCCTCAGAAACATTAAATTAAAAAAAAAAAACATATTTTTATGTAAGGTTAATAAATAATATATTATCAAACAAATAAAATACATATACTCTGACATATCTACAAATAAATTAAAATCATCATAATAATTAACATATTTAAATCATAATTAATTTTGTACCTCCATAAAGCCTTCTCGTCACCATTATCTAGTAGTGTTAAAAATGTCTCCTCAATCGACTTAAAACATATGCTACCCGCTTTAATTCATTAAAAAAAGGGTTTTAATCTAAATGTTAGCTCATATAACACAATTCTATTATGAATACTAGTAGATGTGATTGTCATTCCATTAATAAACAATCCAAGCAAAATCGTTATGTCCTATAATATTAGTGTCATCTCTTCATATCTAAGATGGATCATGTATATCTCACATCTTTATTACTCAATCAATGCATGGATCAAGCCACGATTAAGCTTGATGTGATAAAAACAATTGGCATATAAAAAAACCAGCCTAGACCACATATAGTTAGACTCACTTATATAGTCAAATCCACCCATATGCATGCCAACAAATAATGGTCTCATTGTATATAACAATTTAAATTATAATTATTTAAAATATAATATTTAATGATTATTAAATTAATCATAAATTAAAAATATATTAAAGTTGAATATTCTTACAATGCCATCAAATATGTCCTTCAATCATTGTCGATCCTACAATCACAGAGTATAAGTATTAATGGGTTGGGTAGGCATATACTGACTCATGCTCAACATACTCATGCTTAATATGAATATCATTGGCATGATCTTTATGCTCATAGTAATGCTCAACTTGATCATCATTCAAATATGAATGCTCAACATGAATATACGATTTACCACCTCAAGTGCATGACATCCTATGTAATAACATATATGATTGATGTAAAATTATATAAGTTTAATATTCTTAAAAAAATATTGTAATATATCATAACATGACCTAACAAATTGTTATACATACATTGTCGATCATAACATGTTTTTCTATTATATCATGTGTCATTGCATATGCTACACCTATAATATATATGACCTTCTTATACATCCATCTTGTTATGGTAGCTGGGTCTTTAAATTTATAATTGAAGTTGCTAATAAAATATTTGGCACAATACTTGTCATAACCCAATTCTGGGTTATTCCCTAAAATTTACTCTTTTTTTAAATAAAAATAAAAATAAATAAAATAAAGGCTAGTAATGTGGAGAAAGCTGATCTAGAAAGACCGCAAAAATAGACAAAAAATCATGCTGCAATTTTCGGAGGAGAAAAATCAGACTGCAATTTTCGGAGGAGATTCAAGACTTATTAGCGCCCCATTGTGCCCAAAATTGGAAAAAAAAACAAAAATGCAAATTCGAGGTCAAATTAAATAATTATTGGACAAATGTAGCTGGGTCTTTAAATTTATAATTGAAGTTGCTAACAAAATATTTGGCACAATACTAATGGCATCCTAAAAGTTAATGTCAAATTTTTGCTACTTCATTTTTTATGCCTACATATATATTTGATATTATACATATATCGATTCTACCATCAGTAACGTATCTTTGTAAGTAAAGCAAAAATAATCTCCAATTGTCACTATTTTTTCATCAATAGTTATAAAAGCTAACGATAATATCTCATTATTTGCATAAAAAGCAATTGCAATCAATAATTACCCATCATATTACCCACATAAATATGTCCAATCAATATTGACAAATGATCTATAGTACTTGAAACCTTTAACACAAGATCTAAGTGACTAAAAAAACTTTTCAAAAAGCCACTTAACTATCATTAAGATCTCTTTTTTGTCTCCAATCAACAACCATTCCAGGATTTGATTATTTTATTACCAATAACAACCTAAGCAATTTCTCAAAAGACTTCTTATATGAATCAAAAAGATACTCAATCACCTTTTGTTTTGCAACTCATGCTTTGTTATCTGATATTTTATACTTGTAATTCAATTTTATTTCATCTTGTATGCTTCAATCGTCATTGAAAGAATATTCATTACAAGGATTGATATAGCACTAGCAATAAATTTTGAATTAAGTTGATGGTGGTCTTTTTAGATAAATATCGAAATATATGTGTGATTCTTTTAATTTTTCTATCTCAGATGATTTCAACCTCTTATGAAATTCCCCATATAAATAACACTCGTATTATAGCGCTTGCACACATTGTAATTGAACAAATATTGAATTCGATTGTTGGACTCGATACTTAACTAAGTGTGCAATATGCCACCACTTAATAATATTAACCAATTTATTTTTACTACTAAGTGTTTCACCAAGCTCCAAATTAGACCCTCTTGGCATATGTTTATAACTAAGTATCCAATCATCTCTCTCTTTTTTTCTCACTCCTCCTTCCTTCCGCTGGGAGTTTTTCTTCTTCTTTTTTCTTCCTCCGCCGGCCTCCACAGCTATAACCACCGGTCACGTCGTCGTCCTCTGCTAGACCGTCAGCTCTCCAACGCCAAGTAAGCCTCCTTCCTGCTTCATTCTCTTATTCCTCCAATCGTCTTCCCCCTCCCCCCGGTATTGTAGCTGCTGCATGCAGCAACTAATTAATTAGCTATTGGGACGGGCCAATTACGACCCAGCCCGGCCCAAACCAAAATTCTTGGAGAAATTAGGACACACAAAGATTTTGGTGGACTGCTCACATACAATATCTTCATGTTTAAACCACATTGAATGAAAGAATTAATCATTGTCTTATAACTACCATCGCAAATAATTGGTACAAGATAATTTTGTTGTTCATTAATTTGACACCTCCAAAAGCTAGCTGGGCCGGCCCACCCCACATGTTTTTATATTTAATAATATATATTATATTATATTATATTATATATAAAAAAAACAAAAAAAAATCAAAAAAATTAAAATCATTTCAAAAAATTTGTGATTTTCTTAAATATTTTTCTACCAAGTTTGCTTAATATTGGGTTGTATACTTACATGCTAAGATACAAGTCTGGTATTAAAATACCCGGTTTTCACTGAAATGTTTAAAAAATTTCAAAAAAAAATTCACTTTTTTTAAAAATAAATAATAATAATAATAAATAAATAAATAAGGAAAAAAATATTTTATTGCATACAACCAAGTCCTAAAGAATTTTCCAAGCATGACTAAATTCATTAACTTATCAACAATTCAATGGAACATGTAATTTATTATAATTCAACTAGATTTATGTTTTGCATATTAGCTGATTTCAACAATATACACAAACTTTCTAATTAGATAACTTAACCTAAATTAAATGTAGCACATAATTAATTTATAATTAACTTAACTTATTTTTATGTTTTTATGTTAAACTGTATCTAATAAACTCTAATTGTTGTATTCTTGATTAATTTATCCTTAACTTAACAAACTTAAGATTCATTATAAATCCTAAATTCAATTTAAATAATTATTGAATATCAACCAAATCAAATGCAAATTAATAATAATATAATATGTTTACTTTACTTATAAAATTATAAAAAAGACTAGGCAATGTGAACAACAATCAAGGAAACAAAAGGAACAATGAATTTTTAACATAAAAACATCAAAAGAATACTTGAAGACTAAAATAAGTTTGATTTTTAGTTGTTTTAAGAGTAAAATCAAAGTGATTAATAAGTTTTTTAAATGATAAATATATGTGTCAATGATTTTTTATGAAAAAAACAATATTTATATATTTTACTAGTATTTAATTTATTTAAATTTTAATTAATACGTCAGCCGATGCCGCGCAGATTTTCTGACGCGCGACAGAATGACGACTCCACTAGGACGCCTTGTTTGGTCAGACTAAGCTTTGATTGTTTTTACTAGTATTTAATTTATTTAAATTTTAATTAATATCGTGTCTTTTTATGTTAATGGTTTTTGATGAAAGAGATAATGCTTATATGTTTTGCTGATATTCAATTTGTTTAAATTTTAATTAATATCATACTTATACTACCAAGAAGCTAGCTCTTTGGATATGTCAGATGCCATCAGAAATAACTAGAAGCAGCCTGTTTTGGTCTATAAGGAAGATGTCCCCGTCATATGTTTTAATTTATTGTCCTAATTTTTTTTTTAAAAAACCCAAATATTACTCCACCTTTCACAAACATATTATATTGCAGAAAGTTAAGAGGCCGTTATTTTTTTATTTTTACCGCAATGATGGAGATTCTTATGCACAGAGACAGATATATCACAAGTTTATCTCTCCAGCAACGCTTAATAAAACTTACTTTACCCTTCATAAAGGAAATAAATTCCAAGCAACAAGCCTCATTTCACTTTTGTCGGCAATGCATAGTTAAAGAGCTTTTGTGAGCACTGAGCAGTGAAAACAGCTCTGTTTAAAAGAAGAACCAGTTGTGCTGTTGTCAAATCAATAGTTGACACGCACACTACTTCTGAGCCCGAGCTACTGATACTGCCTTTCCTCTCTCACCAGTTACATCACACAAGAATCTGCTATGAACACAACCCAAGTAATCCAAAACGATTAAGTACACAAGTGACGACAGATTCTTACATTCCTGTGATAAAACGTTAAGAAATCAAGCTTTCTCTCGAGTTCCTTACGTTTTCTCAAAAACCAATTAGAAGCAACATCAAAGAATTAACAAGATAAGCTGAGGATTGAGCTCGGTAATAGCAAAAATCATCAAAATTTCCTAGAAAACCAACTTTTGAAAAAATAAGAGATGAAGGCCTCTCTAGATCAGCAATTGAAGGAAAGAGATGAGCAAATTGTTAAGTTAAAGAAGAATCAGCATGAAGCAAATGAGCAACTAAAGGAGGGGAAGGCCAAGAATGACGAGTTGGTAAAAAAGCATGTAATAGTGGAGCACGAATTGGTGAATCTAAAAAGGGCCTTAGAAAGTAGAAAGTCTGCCGACAAAGAGATAATAGCTTCTCTAAAGAAAAAAAAGGGACTAGTATAAATTAAAATGGGAAGCTGAAAAAGAGAAGAATAGATTAGCTAATCTCACCATTGAAGAAGAAAGAAGATTAAGAACTCGATATTAGATGCAAGTTAAAGATGAGATAGAAGCAAGGAGGGTAGCTAAGTCAGACATGAAGGAATACCTGGACAAGATAAATGGTATGAGAAGCCGAATGTCTACAATAAAAGCCAAGCTTGAGTCCCGAGAAGAAGAAGCAAAGTTATCATTACCGTTATAACCAACTCAAAAATTTGACAATCATACTTTTTATTATAAATGATAAAATTTGAAAGATTATTTTAATTTTTCTAAGATAACCAAGCTTGATATAGAAAAGGAAGAATTGCAAGATATTATTTTTTTAAGTTGACATATTTAAAGCAAACTATTTTTTTATTCCACATTAAAAAATCTTTCTTTCTCTATATTAATAGGCTTTGTCGCATGGGTGCGAAAGACAGGGAGAGAATCAAAGGAGTCGCCATTTAGTTATTTAGTTCAGAGTCATTAGAGAACCTGAGTATATTGATCTTATCAGAAAATCAGGGATAAGAAACTGAGTAATTAGGGAATATTTTAGCATGGGGTAAGTTGCTTTGTATGGTTTGATGTGGTCAAGGACAATTACTTGGTTTTAAATTGAAAAAAAACATGACATCAAAAGCTCACCAATACAAAATCCTGCTCTTAAATTAATAAATAACACCCAAAAACTGACATTAATCTTCCAATTACAATGATGTTCCAGAGACATCGAGCTTTTGCTTCCCCAATTATCAGCGAAGATCAAATTTTATTTTCAAAATCATTTTAAATAAACGATGATAATTTTGTAAGACTGTCATGGATTAGCTCTTTAATCCATATACATGCATTTGCTTCCATGTTTACACATTCATTCATTATAACACCTGCTGCACTTTCGTTAGTTTCAGTCGCTTTTTATTTTTGTGTTTTAAAAATAATTTTAAAAAATTTAAATTTTATTTATTTATTTATTTTAAATTAATATATTTTTAATATGTTTATATTATTTCAATAGATTAATATAAAAAATAATTTTAAAAAATATGTGAAAACACATTTTTTTTTGTTTTCATATGAAAATATATTTTTTTATATTTTTGAGAATTTGACAATACAATTACATGTACCTTTACTTTTTAACTACACTCTTACTCCTACATTTTTCATTGTCATGAAACTCAAGTTGATTTAATGCATATCCATCTATATTAATAAAATTTATTTTTAAAAATATTAAAAATATTATTATTATAATTTTTTTTTAAAAATCAAATTTAATTTTACCATAATCATGCTAATCAACTGAGTTAAATTAAATTAATTTCAAATTGCTTTCTCTACAATGGGTTAACCCGGTCTGGCAAACTCGACCGGGTTGAAATTATTGGGTTGACTTGATCGAGTCAACTAAAAAACAAACTGATGAAAAGAATATAAAATTAAAACATATAAAAAATAATAAAAACACAAAAATTTTTCAATCAAAACAGATCAAAACTTCTATACAAAAAATTCAATCCAGGCTCTAGAATAACTAAAGAAAACATAGCAAACAAATGTTTGAAGGAAGGTAAAAGATGTATTGTTTAGTGTTGTATAAAATCCCCTTTCAATCTCTTTTTATATTGATTTTTTAAATCAAAACTGAAGCAAAATTAATTATGGTGATTACTAAAATTAAGTCTCATTGCTTAACTTTACTTACCTGGTATAAAAAAAAATCTTAATTTTTTTTGTCTTAGAAACTATCATTTTTTCTTTGATAGAAAATTATTCAAGAAGTTAAACGTTACTGTTAAAAATATTTATTCATGTGCTAGCTAAACAAACTAGATTGACAAAACATAATTTTGTATGGGCCAAAAAAATATCTTACATTAAACCTAAGTCCAAGCCCATTCCTTAAAAATGAAAAATTTATTTTACAATGAAACTGGGTTTAATTTCAAAGTTACTGTTCTAGCAAAGCTGACTGTGGATTAACCTTAAAATCTAGTTTATTTCATTAATATCCTCTTCTTTTTAACATTTTTAATATTCTAAAAGTCAATGTTTTAACTTTTTAACTTTTTACTGTATATAGTTTAAGAAAATATGGTGTTCTTTCAATACAAGATAAAGAGTTTTAGGCTCCGTTTGTTTGTAGAAAAGTTTTTTTTGGAAAAAGAATTCCGAAAAAAATAAATTCCTGAAAAGTAAATTATTTTTCGATGTTTAGTAGTGTTATGGAAAATAAACTGGAAAACACTTTCCAGTGTTTGGTTATGTTATGGAAAATAAACTGGAAAATAATTTATTAATGTTTTATTTTTCTCACGTTTATTAAAATAATGAGGAAAAAGTCTTACAAATTAAAAAGTTGAATAATAATGAAATTGAAAAAAAA
>NW_011500297.1:0-5807 GCF_000495115.2 Populus euphratica | reverse complement strand
ACCAAAGTAAATATAAAAATTAAATTTTAAGAAATGAAATTGAAAAATAAATATTCAAAACAAAATATATATAGCAATCAAAAGTTTGAGGATCAAATTTGATATAATCAGCAAATAATGACATTTCTAAATTTTTCACAACTTCCGGAAAGTGTTTTCCTCCCAAATTTTTCAGGAAAACACTTTTCTGAAAATTAAGTCAAATTTTCCTTTGACTGGAAATTATTTTCCGTTTACCAACTTTTCTAATAGCAAACAAACACAAGAAAGTTTGGAAAGTGTTTTCTCGGAAACCACTTTCCGGAAAACAAACACAGCTAAAAAGAAAAACACTGTCCTGTAAACCAAACCAAATTTTTCTTTGACTGAAAAATATTTTTTGTTGATCAGCAAATATTTTCTGTTGACCAGAAAGTGTTTTTCGTTGAGTGGAAAGTTTTTTTTGTTGACCGGCAAGTGCTTTTTATTGACCAACTTTTTTAATGGCAAACAAACACAGGAAAGTTTGGAAAGTGGTTTCCCGGAAACTGTTTTCTGGAAACAAACATGGCCTTAGTGTTTATAAAATCAGAACAATCAATGATTTTTTAATATCAATTTTTAATTAACTTGCAATTTTTTTTAATTATGTTAATATTTTATGTTAGAGAAGTTTTGTTGGAGAATAATTTCAATAAAGTTTTAATTTTAAAAATAAATATTCCCTACTTTTAATTTAACAAAAAAATGCGTAATTAACCATTTTTTAAAAAATAATTTTGTGACAGCTAGAAGCTGTGGAGGAAGGAAATTCAAGTTATTCTAGAAGTTGATTTTTAAGTGATCATGGCAGACTCGTGCATGCAACTATCCTCTTGCAGTTATCAACCAACATGTACCCGGAGCTTCATATTAAGGTTTGGATTATTAGGAATTTGACATCTCAACATAGCAGGCAATGATCACTATGGTAAGTGAAGAACAACAGCTACACCAAGGTAAATTTCAAGACATGGGATTATGGCGTGAAGACTAGCCCCCTTTTTACCTATATAGTCTCAATTCTCAAGCAGGTTCAAGTTTCATTGCTCTACTGTTTTTTGAAAGAGCTGTGGATCTGCACGGCTTGGTTTTGAGCTTTCACTCTGCAAATATGGGGACAGAACGTCAATAACTCAACTGTGGGAGCCTGAGCCTAACATTTGTAGATGTCTTGTATTAACCATAAAGACTGATTACTATAAAGAAGCAATTCGAAGATGTCCACTGTTAGACAAGGACACATGATTTTCTCTAATAATTTTGATGGGTCAGCATGGTAATCCAAATGGCCGAATAGGCAAACATGAAATGTCAGCCATGGATTATCTTGGCAAATCAACTCCTCTCTGTTTTCCCTACTCAATATTCTGGGAAACGATAAGGACTTGGTCATAAGATGTTCGAAAGATTCTCTCTTCTGATTGTGCAACTGAAGATCAGAGAGAAAATTTCTCTTCTCATTCAAAATTGATTGAGTAACCGAAGATTAGTTTTGATTCTTAATAATTATTGTCTTTACTGCTAATTATAATTCATGTAACAGTCAAATAAATCTTCCTATATATAGTTGTCTATTGTAAACAGAAGTAATAAGGAAAATCATTTTCTTCATGGTATCAACCTAAACCTACGATCCTCACCTGTCTCTCTTCCTTTAGCGTCTCCTTTTTCCCCTTTTCTTTTCCATGGCCACCATCCCTTCCTCCACTGCTCTATCTCAAAATACTTCTCAATTCACCATATTTACTAAAACCAATTACCTTACCTGGCTTCGACAAATCAAACCTTACCATTCTGATTACTGCTACTGACACTCAACCAACATGATCCATTCCTAATCCTAACCATGGTGCGTAGTTCACCGTTGACCAAAAAATCATTAGCATTCTCACCACCGCTTTAACAGAAAACATCACACAGCTTATCATTGGTTTCGATACATCAAAGACAATTTGAGACTGCTTTGAATATCACTTTTTCCAGAAGTTTGTAGAGTGCAACCACTCTCAAAATGCAACGTCTTGATCTCAATAAAGGCATTCAATCTGTTGACGCCTATCTTTGTCATGCTAAATCAATTGCTGATGCTTTAATCTTTATTAACAAGTCTGTTCCTGACGAGAACTTAGTCATTGCCACTCTTCATCATCTTGGCCCTGATTACCTCATACTCTGTACCGTCCTCACTCAAAATCCTTTACTCACTGATTTCATTAAACTTCGGGCTCAAATTCTCTCCTTTGATGCCCAACAATCCCGTTCTGTTGATTCCCCTAGAGTTACCATCTTTTTCAATTATAGCCAAACTCCTTTTATCCGTTGTGATAACCGCCCTAATACCGGCCACTAATTTCCCACCAGTGGTCGTCCTAGCAAAGGCCGCTTCAGACGTGGTCATTATTCTCAGCAGCGAGCCAATCCACAATCAATGTTATATTTTCTTTTCCTATACAACAACAACATGTGCCTCCATTGAGGCTGTTTACTTCACCAGCTTGGGCTGCTCGTCCCCCACCAAATGATTTTCTTGGCCTAACTCCCCAATGGTGTCCCAATTGTCACTCAAGTGAACATGGGCGCTCTCAATGCTAAAATAGAAATTCCGGTCCAAATACCATCACTCTATTTGTTGGAGTATATTATGCTAAATTGGTATCTAGACATGGTGCAACTCATCGCATGACATCCATGCCCATTAATAATTCTTCATTTTATGGTGGGCCACATAATGTCTATATCGGTAATGGGAACTCAATGCCTATTTTCCATACTAGTAAGCTTCTTTTTTTTATTAGGCTCTTCCACCTTCACTTTATAAATATCTTCTGTATTTTATCTATTTATAAAAATCTTTTATCTGTTGTTTGTTTCACTAAAAACAATCATGTTTTCTTTCTTTTTGCATATCAAATCTATTACTTACGTACTAGATGTCTATTGTTTCAGGGCCTTTGTAAAGATAGTATACATCCGTTTAATTTGTCAAGCGTCTCCATTTCTCCACAAACCCTTACTTTTGTTCACTCCTCTATCTAGCACAATCGTTTGGGTCATCCGTTATCAAATGTCTTAGCATGTATAGGTTTTACAATTAATTTCAAATTATCTTTTCATTCTTTTTGTTGAGCTTATGCACTTAGCAAGTCTCACCAATTACTTTTTAATTCCAATAAAGAGACTATTACCATTCATTTTCATATTATTCATAGTGATGTCTAGTTCTCATCTACCATTTCTATAGGAGGTTTCAAATATCATGTTCTATTTACTAATGAATTCTCATGCTATACTTAGATTTATCCTATGCGTTGCAAAAATAAAGTCCTCACTTATTTTCAAACTTTAGTTGCCATAAATCAAAATATCTTTCACCATACCATCCAATTTCTTAAGGGAACAATGGGATAAAATATATCAATAATGCCTTTTCTTATTATTGCAAATCCTTGAGAATTCAACAAGATTTTCTTGTCCCCATACACCACAATAAAATGGCCTTGCCGAATGTTAGCACCACCATATTGCTATAATGACTCAGTCTCCTTCTCATTTCTAGTGCTCCATATCATCTTTGGATTGAAGCTGTTTTGACCTATGTTATTTTATTAATATTCTTCCTATACCCACTCTTAATTGGGATACTCCATATACTCGTCTTTATGGTAACCCACCTTTTTATTCCTCTTTTCGTGTTTTTGGATGTTTCTATTTTTCTCATCTTGGGTTTTATGTCTTTGATAAATTTTCGAGTTGTAGCATTGAGTGTATCTTTCTTGGTTACAATTCTCAACACAAAGGTTATCATTATTTAGATCCTACCATCGGTCGTGTCTATATTTCTAGGCATGTTATTTTTAACAAAATAATTTTTCCTTATAAACAGTTGTAGGCACATTTAGTTCCTGATGCTGGCTCATTGGAGTTCACACTTTCATCTAGTTCAAGACTCTTACAACCTGCTCTTTTTGGCCTAAACACACCTACTGAGAACAACAATTCTCCTTGCTCTGTGTCTTAACCAGAGTAGTATGAAGTGGGTATTGAATTCCCAACTGCAACACTATAGGCTTTGTCCTAGTCTCCAGCGCCCATTGCTACCCCTATCCTCACTTATTAGCGTCGCCATTCACGATGTCTAGATACTTCACAAATCACATCCAACTCTCTTTAGCCATCTGTTTCTAATGCAACTGTTCCATAGTTGGTCTCAAGTGATCCTTCTCTTATCCTTCATCCTTCGACACCATTCACATCTTTACCATCTGCTCCTTAGTCCCTTTCTGCACCACCATGAACACCACCTTTTCCACCCAAGAGGACACGTCTATAACATGGTATTGTGCAGCCTAAAATTCACGTGGATGGTACTTTTGAATATCCAATTCCTCGTGCTCTTCTCACTTTCATTGAAACTGTAGAGTCTACATGCTAAACTCAAACTTCTAAAAATATGATATGATATGCTGCAATGGTTGATGAAATCAATGCTATGCTGAAAAATAAAACTTGGACATTGGTTCCCCTATCTTTATCTCAAAATCTTGTTGGCTGTAAATGGGTATTTCAAGTAAAGCACAAACCAGATGACATAATTAAACATCATAAAACGCGACTTGTGGCTAAAGGATTTCATCAACAACGAGGTATAGACTATACAAATACCTTTAGCCCTGTCGTTAAACCTATAACTATTCATATTGTGCTTTCTCTTATTGTATTTAGAGGCTGGTCTTTTCATCAATTAGACGTTAAGAACGTGTTTCTTCATGGCATTTTTAAAAAAGATGTTTATATGACTCAACCATTGAGATTCATTGGTTTGTCGCGGTCATCTCATGTTTGCAAGCTCAACAAGGCCATTTATGGCCTTAAGTAAGCTCCCTATGAGTGGTTTCACCATATGACATGCTTCTTATTACCAATTAGCTTTGTTCAAAGCTTGGCTAATTCATCTTTGTTCATTTTCCAACTCGGGTGTCATACTGTTTTCCAACTCGGGTGTCATACCATTTATTTTATCCTCTATGTTGATGACATTGTGGTCACAAGCAATGATGATAGACTTTTACAAAGTTTTATTGATGCTTTAGGTCAAGGCTTTGAAATCAAAGATCTTGGCAATCTACACTACTTTTTTGGTTTATAGGTTACATCTTAAAATAAAGGTGTTCATATAAGTCAACTTAAATATACATATGATCTCTTTGTTAAACATGATATGCTTCTTAGTAAACCAATTAGTACTCTGATGTCAGGAATGACTATTCTCACTTCTATTCATGGTGCTCTCCTTCCCAATCCATCGGTTTTTCAGGAAATTATTAGATCCTTATAGTATTTGACGATCACTCGCCCTGATGTTGCCTTTATTGTTAATTCTATTGCTTAGTTCATGAGTTAGCCACGCATCCCGCATGTGGCTCCCTCACTTGATTGCTACTAAGCGCATCCTTTGCTACATCTAAGGCTCATTGGACTATGGCTTGTTTTTTAGTCCTCAACCCCATCCTACTTATCTTATTGCCTATGTGGATGCCAATTGGACTGGTTGTTTAGACTCTTGCCGTTTAACGTCTAGTTATCTTATTTATCTTGGCACTAACTTGGTTTCTTGATGCTCTAAAAAGCAACCTATCACTGCTCATTCCAATTCTAAGTTTGAGTATCGCTCTTTTTTTCATGTTAGTGCAGAGTCTACTTGGTTAGCCTATTTTTTTATGAACTTAGTTCTCACATTCAATTTCTCATTCTCTTGCGTTGTGATAACCTCAGTGCTACCTACATGG
>NW_011503922.1:0-7966 GCF_000495115.2 Populus euphratica | reverse complement strand
ATGAGCAAGATCAATAGGAACACAAGGATTAAAGCCATACACGACCTCAAATGGTGAAAATTTTGTAGCCCCATGCACACTACGATTATATGCAAACTCCACAATAGGCAAACAAGTATCCCAACTCTTCAAATTCTTATGTATAACAGCTCGTAACAAAGAAGATAAAGTTCGGTTTACTACCTCAGTTTGTCCATCAGTTTGTGGATGACATGCCGTACTGAAAAGTAACTTCGTTCCTAGCTTCCTCCAAAGAGTCTTCCAAAAGTAGCTTAAGAACTTTGTATCACGATCAGAGACAATGCTTTTAGGAACTCCATGCAAACGAACAATCTCTTGAAAGAACAAATCAGCTACATGTACAACATCATCAGTTTTGTTGCAAGGAATGAAATGGGACATTTTGGAGAATCGATCAACCACAACCATTATTGAATCCTTTCCACGCTGTGTTCTCGGTAACCCCGGTACAAAGTCCATGCTAACATCCATCCACGGTTGCTCTGGAATAGGCAACGGCATATACAGCCCATATGCATTCTCTTTACCCTTAGCTTTCTTGCAAATAGCACATCTCTCAATCACCTTGTGCACATCCCGTAACATGCTAGGCCAAAAGAAATGTTCTTTCAGCAACTCATAAGTCTTCTTCTCCCTAAAATGACCACTAAGACCACCACCATGAGCCTCTCGCATAAGCAACTCCCGTAATGAACCTGAAGGAATACACATTTTGCCCATTTTGAACAAGTAACCTTCATGCATAAAGAACCCATCACAAGCTCCCTTTGCACATTCGGTAACCACATTAGCAAAGTAGGAATCATTAGCGTATTGATCCTTCACCTGTTCAAAACCCATCAGCCTTGCATTCAACATAGAGATTAGTGCATACCTCCTAGAAAGAGCATCAGCAACCACATTAACTTGCCCTTTTCCTGTACTTTATGACATAAGAAAATGACTCCATAAACTCCACCCATTTAGCATGTCTTCGATTCAGCTTGCTTTGCCCCTTAAGATACTTCAAGGATTCATGATCAGTATGAATAACAAATTCTTTTGGCAACAAGTAGTGCTGCCATACCTCCTGAGCCCGAATCAAAGCATAGAACTCCTTGTCGTAAATAGAGTAGTTCAAACATGCTCCATTTAACTTTTCACTGAAGAATGCAATCGGCCTCTTTTCTTGCATCAAAACAGCCCCAATTCCAACTCCGAAAGCATCACACTCTATTTCAAATGTTTTAGCAAAGTCTGGAAGTGCTAAAACAGGAGCAGTACACAACTTTTCTTTAATTAGCTCAAAAGCTTTCTGCGCCTCTGCACTCCATCTAAACTCATTCCCTTTTTTCAAGCATTCTATCATGGGAACAACAATAGAGCTGAAGTCTTTCACAAATCGCCTGTAGAAAGAAGCTAAACCATGAAAACTCCTCACTTCAGCGATACTAATAGGTTTTGGCCAGTCCCGAATTGCCTCAATTTTCTCCTCATCAACCTTAACTCCCTCACTAGAGATAATATATCCAAGAAACACGACACTTTCTTTACAGAAGTAACACTTTGTGAGTTTCCCATACAACTTAGAATCTCGCAAAGTTTCAAAAACAACTCTAAGATGCTTCACATGATCATCAAAGGTCTTGCTATACACTAGGATATCATCAAAATATACTACAACAAACAACCCAATATACTTCCTCAAAACATGATTCATAAGCCTCATAAATGTACTAGGCGCATTAGATAACCCAAACGGCACTACCATCCATTCATATAACCCCTGTTTAGTTTTAAATGCTGTTTTCCATTCATCTCCCTCTTTCATTCTAATTTGGTGATAACCCCTCATCAAATCGACTTTACAAAACAATGCAGCACCATGCAACTCATTAAGCAAATCATCAAGTCTGGGTATAGGAAATCGATACTTAACTGTTATTTTATTGATAGCACGGTTGTCCATACACATCCTCATAGTACCATCTTTCTTTGGTACAAGCAAAGTAGGTACGGAACATGGACTAAGTGATTCTCGAACATAACCCTTCTCTACAAGCTCACCAACCTGCCTTTGAATCTCTTTTACTTCCGCTGTATTACATCTGTATGCTGGTCTATTAGGAAGTGAAGCTCCCGGCACCAAATCAATTTGATGCTCAATTCCACGAATAGGCGGTAACCCTTTAGGTAATTCATCTGGAAACACATCTTTAAATTCTTCTAGCAATTCCTTAATCTGTGTTGGTAAGTCTGGTCCTTCTACTTGTAGCAATTGCTTTGCCCAAATCATGAAAACAACCCCCGTCGAAGCTAATGCCTGTTTGATATCGCCTTTTTTGGCTAACAACAGCCCCTTACGTGATTGCACCTCCTTTTGTTGGCTTCGTAACTGATCCTCTCTAACTTGTTGAGAACTCAATGGTAACAAGTTCACCTTCTTTCCATTCAGCATGAAAGAATAAATGTTCTTTCGTCCATTGTAGGTCACATCCTTATCAAACTGTCATGGATGACCCAGTAACAAATGGCTAGCTGATATCGGCGCAACGTCACACAAAACCTCGTCATGATAGGTTTTAATGGAAAAGGGCACAAGAACTTGCTTTGTCACCCGAATCTCCCCATTCTCATTCAGCCATCGCAAATTATACGGTCTGGGATGTGGAATGGTAGTTAAGCCCAATTTCTCCACCAAGGTAGTTGACGCAACATTAATGCAACTTCCATTATCAATGATCATCCCACACACCTTATCTCGAATCTAACATCGAGTATGAAAGATGTTCTCACGTTGCTCAGCACTAACATCAACTTGTGCATTTAGAACCCGTTGCACAACCAACAAATCTCCCTTCACTGGTTCGAAATCCTCTTCCTGTTCCATTTGTGCCTCATCTTCATCTTCAGTTTCAGCCTCATCTCCACTGATCAGCTCTTCATGATCCCCATGCAATATCATTACCCTTTTATTTGGACATTCTGAAGCAATGTGCCTATGTCCTAAGCATTTGAAGCACTTGATGTCTCATGACCTCCTTGGATGTGGAGGTTCTGTCACCTTCTCCTTTCCCTTTAAAGAATCAGAACTGGTATTCCCCTTGCTGACCTCCACCTTCTCATCTCGTTTAGGTGTGCTCCATGTTCGAGTAGGCGTAGATCTGTCCCTTGTCGTACTTGACGTAGTTACACTAGTTCGGACACCTCCTCGTTTCTACTGCCTCTCTACACGACTTGCAAGCTTTATAACATCCTTAAGGAAGATGTACGGTTGCAATTCAACCACATTAACTATATCCTTCCTCAACCCTCCAAGAAATCTAGCTATTGTTTGTTCTTGGGGTTCCATCAATTCACATCGAATCTGTAGCAACTCAAACTCTTTCACATACTCTTCCACGCTTAAAGATCCTTGTCGCAAAGTCTGAAGTCTGATGTATAGCTCTTGTTTATAGTAATTAGGAACAAATCTCTTCTTCATCACTCTTTTCATAGTTGCCCACGTTCTAATCTCCTCTTCTCTATCCCTTCTCCTCTGAATCTTTAAGTTTTCCCACCATAAAAGAGCATAATTTGTAAACTCAAGTGCTGCCACCTTGCACTTCCTTTCTTCAGAATATTCATACCATTCGAACACCTTTTCAACCTTCTGAATCCATTCCAAGTATTCCTCAGGTGAACTACTTCCTCGAAACGGTGGAATCTTAAGTTGGAGACCACTAGGAGGATTATTATTCTGTCTTCTTGGTCTGCCCCTGTCGTCGGCCTCATCATCCCCATTTGGATCTCCATCAGCTTCTACAAAATCATTTCGTGGCACCCTAAGTGCTTGCCTCTGCTGGGGTTGCAAATTATTTCTTTGCATCATTTGCAAAAGGGTATGCAACTGTTCACGAATTCCAGTCATTTCATCCCGAATCTCAGCATGAGATCATTGTAAGCCCATAACCTGTGCCTGTTCTAAACTTAACCCTCTTGGCAAATCTTCTTTATCTCCAGCCATAATTAAGTTTATCAATTGCAATTCCAGCAAGCCTTTCTTCTGTTTCTAGCGCTTGCCTTAGATCGCAACTGATGCTCTGATACCAGATGTTGTGCCGTGAATGATTCAAAAATCGGCAACAATGAATCTGACAAAAATGGATGAAGGATGGGTCTGGTTGTATTGTCTTTCTTCTGGTGTTTAGGCTAGATTATAGTATTTTTAAGGTAAATAAAAATGGAGGATAAACTAGAGTGATACTTTGATAAGTCGATCTGGACGCCACAAAGATCAATCTAGGATTTTAACGCCACACTCTTTGTGATTGAAGAGTGATAAGTCAGGTAGGGTTCTTCACAAATCAATTTGGAAGAATAACTCTTAATTCTCGGAATTAAGTTCAAATATTGGCCAAAAGTTGTTTATTACATATTCTGATGCCATATTTATAATGGAACATCCCTCCACACTTAGGAAAATTCAACATGACAGAAATCAAGCCCAAAACTTGGACTTTGACAAAGTAACCAGACAAATTACACTAGCACACATTTTTTGACTTTAATTGAAACATAAACAGACCGAATTTAAAATGGCTATAACTTCTTGCACAAAAGTCCAATGCAATCATGGTTGGACAATTTGGAAAGATCACGTTCTGAACTTGAAATCCACCTAGATTAGTCTTGTTTTCACATGCAATGGATGACTTCAAATTCGGGTTCAAATTTATCTACTGTTCTGACGTAAACAGCATCAATTTCTTAACTTATTTGCATTATCAACCCAAATTCAAGTAGTCCAGCATCAAAAGAACCATTAAGGGCTCTTCCCATCTTTAAGCTCCAATTGTAGGCAAATAAGCACCCTTGAACCAATTTGAAACTGATTGCCAAATTTTAACTCCGACGCAGCTTCAATCATTCCAATCTGACTCGTCAAGGTCCTTTGTAGTTGTTTCGCTCTCGCTCTTGTCATTGGACCATCTGAATCCTCTTGCATATTTGATTTACCTTTACGAGATGGATTATCATTCCCATGATGCACATCAGTGAAACTCAAAGCAAGTAAAAGATGGATATACCCACCACGATAGCATATAAATGAAAATGGATAGCATCATCAAAGATAGATAAATATAACGTACACAAACCATTTACTATTATTTTTCAAAAAAGCTCCATCGATGGTTGATTGGTTTTTCCGTTTCGATCAGGCCTTCCGATTGGAAGTCTTATGCCGTGTTATAGAAAATAGGGTTTTTTTTGTATTTATTTGTTAATAAAAAATTAATAAATAAAATATATTTTTCAAAAAAAATTTAGCTTGATTTTTATAAAAGTATTTTTTTATATTTTGAGAGAAAAATACTTTTTAGAAATTAAAAAATTAAAAAAAAATTATTATTTATTGATTATATCAATTTTTTTGATTTTTAATTTTTATAAATATTTTTTTGATTTTTTTTAAATTTCATCCCTTATAATATTATTTTTAAATTTAATTTTATTTTTATTGTTATTTTTTATCCTTTACTTAATTGTTTTTATTTATCATATTTAGTCTTATTCTGTCGATTGCTATTTATTTTATATGAAATGATTTATGAAATTTATTTTTTAATTTTATCATCCTTTAATTTTTTTATCTATTATATATGATTCCTGTTTTTTTAATAAACTTTAAAAAAATTTAAAACTTATTTTTTAGCTTATTTTTCATGATGTAGTCAAGTTCCAAAAAATGTTTTCAAATTAATTTTACATGATATTATAAAATATTAAAAAATAATTTATTTTTCAGGAATTTATTTTCCATGAAAACTACTTAGGGGAGGAAGTTAGATGGACTATGAGGATCATAATTCAGGCAAAAAAGAAGAAGGATACTACATGTTTGTTCAACACATGATTAGTTAACATTGCAAAGCAGATAGGAACAAGAAACTAATTGGTAAGCATAACTTAAAATATTTCATTAAATATTCAATCAATTTTAGGCCACAGAAAGGAATGAATAGAGGCCAGCCAAACAATCGGGGTGGTCATGTAGGAGTTTTTAAACAGAGGAGGAAGACGAGGGATAGAATAGCTGAGACTGAGATGCCTTTTATCAGCCTTGCTCCTATATTGAGGAATGATTGAGTTGCAAGATCAAGGAGACGTTAACTAGAAGAAAAGAAGAAAGCTTTGGGGTTGATTCTTTCCTATAGTTCAATTTCCCCTACCACGGTCTGCCTATCTTGTATCCAGGGGTGCAGTTAGGGGGGTTTGGCGGGACTGCGAGGAAAATTATTTTTCATCCCCTCTTCTTCAATAAATTGAACTTTTAGCCTTAAAAACACAAAATTTTAAATTTTTCCCCTCCTAAATTGTTCTCTCTAATTCTCCTAAACTAGAATTTCTACCTCTGCACTTACTTCTATCTTTATACCTTACCATTTACGCTGATAGGGTACGATGACCCAAGCCTAGCCAAGATTGGTTCTTAATTTGCGCCTTTTCTCTGAAACGAGTACAAGCAACACTGCTATATGTTCCGCATTTTTAGATTTTCACCATATAAAGTACAAACTTTTTAGAGACACCTTCTCTCGAGAGATATGGCTTCAACGATGGGCATGCCTGCTCCTCTCTTCTCTGAAATCCTTGGCGGGGCATGAAAAAAAAGTCATAATCTAAATTTTTACACCGCTTAAATATTTTTTAAAAATAAATATTTCAATAAAGAAAAGTGAAAAAAAATTCAGTCAAAAAGTGAAAAAAATAAAAAATCATGAAAGAAAAACAAGAAAATGCAAATTAAGGATAAAATCATGGAGAAAAACTTAGAAAATATTTGAAATTGGGTAACTAATTAAAAATTAGAAGCCCAAGGACTGAACTAGAGAAGGTGGCAAAATGCAAGGACAAGCAAAAAAGGCAATCAAGGATGAAATTGTGAAGAAATATTACTAAAAAGGTTTGAAATTTGCTAAATAATAGAAAATTGGAAAGGTAAGGATTAAATTGGAAAATACAGAGAAATTAAGGAACCATTTTAATGTAATAAGGAAAAAATTAAAATAAATAAAGATAAAAAGGTTGAAAGTGGCTAAAAAAATAATTAAAGATCCAAGGACCAAATTCAAAAAAACAAAGAAATTAAGGGACGTGTTTTTAAACATAAAAAAGGGTCAAGGCACTAAAACATCATTTTGGTACATGGACAAAATAATACCCTTTCTTCTTCATGAAGTATGCAACTTTGTCTTGTTTTTTCATGATTTTGGTCTTACTTTAGCCATTTTTTTCCTGCTCTCGCACCTCCGAAAATCTCCAAACATGCCATAAAGTTGTGTTTGGGAGTTCAGTTAACCGTGCTTTCTTAAATTCTTTTTTTTTAATTATTATTATTTTTTAAAAATCATTTTAATATAAAAACATTAGACGACATCGTCGTTATAGCGAGCATATGACATCCACGGAGGCAGGAGTGACGTAGCCAACTATTGTACACATGACCACTCCTCGGGATAGCGAGGGAAAGAATGGCAAGGCCCCCCTCTCAATTCTCTCAATTCTCTCGTCCATACATATAAAGCGAACAAAAGGAAGAGAAAATGATCAATTGTGGTGGGTCAACCATTTATCGTGGGCCCTAATTATGACGTGGCAACCAAAATTAATTCTTTTTTCATGGTGGTGGTCGATGACACAATATTGTTAGAAAAAAACTTTTATAGCATACAACTGGCAAAATGCGGCCAAAGGATTCATGAATATTTTATCAACCTCAATCAATAATATCTAACCTTCTCGCCACCCTATCCTTTCTCATTTAAAGAATAGATATTTATTTTGAGGAAATGAAGAGAGAGATGATGAGTGATAATAACAACATCCAATAGTTGTTTTGGGATTTCTAACATAGTAATTTTTTTTATAAATCAATACACTATGAAAAATGTTTTAAAAATAAGACAATACAAAAGTGATAAAT
>NW_011503909.1:5818-8021 GCF_000495115.2 Populus euphratica | reverse complement strand
ATTAGCTCTCTTTTATATACACAGAATCTATCTTGAAAAAAAGGCTAAATTTATGAGGCAAATGCAAAGATGATTGAACCCAAACATGAAGCAAAAAGTGAGGGGTGAAGTGCTTAAGCTACTTGATGTAGGTATCATTTATCGTATTGCAAACTCAAAATGCGTTAGTCCAACCTAAGATGTCCTTAAAAAATCTGGAGTCACGGGAGTGAAGAATAAAAATAATAAGCTAGTGCCAACAAGAATCCAAACTAGATGGCATATGTGTATTGATTATCGTAAGTTGAACATAGTGACTAGGAAGGACCATTTTCCGTTTTCATTCTTAGACTAAGCGCTTGAAATAGTAGCTAGAAAAGCTTTCTATTGTTTTCTTAATAGATACTCGGGTTACAATCAAATTAAGATTTCCTTAAAAGACCAAGAAAAAATCACTTTCACTTATCCTTTTAGTATTTATGCTTATAGAAGAATGCTCTTTGGCTTATGTAATATACCAGCCACTTTTCAAAGGTGTATGATGAGTATCTTTAGTGACATGGTGGAAATTTTTTTGAAAGTTTTCATGGATGATTTTTCAATTTATAAGGATTCTTATGACTTGTGTCTAATGTATTTAGAAAAAGTTCTTCAAAGGTGTGAAAAGAGCAATCTTGTACTTAATTGAAAGAAGTGTCATTTTATGGTGACACATGACATTGTCTTAGGTCTTATTATCTCTTCAAAAGGGATAGAGGTAGATAAGTCAAAAGTTGAAATCATTCAAAAATTACCTACCCCTAGGACTGTGAAAGATGTGAGATCTTTTTTAGAACACACTGGTTTTTATATAAGATTTGTTCATTCTTTTAGTACCATTGCCAAACCATTGTGTAACTTGTTGTCACAAGATGTCCCATTTGATTGGACATCAAAATGTCAAGAAGCTTTTGAAAAGCTTAAAGGGTTGTTGACAACTGCACCAATCATGCAAGCTCCTGATTGGTCTTTACCATTTGAACTGATGTGTGATGCTAGTAATTTTGCGGTAGAGGATTCGAGATAAAAAAAGGAGTAGAGAATGTATTGGTTGATCATTTGTCTTGTCTTTGTAATTGATGAATCTCCAATAAATGAACTCTTTGCTGATGAAAATTTATTTTGTGCAGGTACTGTCTCTTACATTGGTTCTCCATGGTATGCTGACATAGCAAATTACCTAGCCACAAGTCAGATTCCTTCTCATTGGTCTAAACTTGACAAACAAAAATTCTTGCGCAATGTGCGCACCTTTTTTTGGGATGACCCCTACCTATTTAAATATTGTCCTGACCAAATTATTAGGCGGTGCATCCCTGATCATGAAATTCCAAGGGTCATTAATTTTTGTCATGCATTAGCCTGTGGTGGGCATTTCTCTTCCAAGAAAACCATTGCCAAAATCTTGCAGTGTGGTTTTTATTGGCCTACCATGTTTAAAGATGTTCATGCCTTCTGTGTTGCATGTGACCGATGCCAACGACTAGGTAGCCTCACTAGGCGTAACATGATGCCCCTTAACCCCATCCTTGTTTTGGAAATATTTGATTGTTGGGGGATTGACTTCATAGGCCTTTTTCGAGTTCATGTAGCTACCAATTCATCCTTGTAGTTATTGATTGTGTGTCTAAATGGATGAAGGCCATTGCATCTCGAACCAATGACCATCGAGTTGTGGTCAAATTCTTGAAAACAAATATTTTCTCTCTTTTTGACATGTTCTGGGCTATGATTAGTGATGAGGGAAAATATTTTTATAACAAGCCCGTTGGGATGTTGATGAGAAAATATGGAGTAATTCACAAGGTTAGTACCCCCTATCATCCAAATTGAGTGGCAAATAAGGAGATCAAGAACATTTTAGAGAAAAAAAATCAATCCAAACCGTAAACATTGGTCCTTACGACTAGTTAATGCTTTGTGAGCATATCATACTGCTTATAAGACCTCTTTAGGAATGTCTCCTTATAGGCTAGTTTATGGAAAACCTTGTCATCTCCCTTTGAGATTGAGCACCGTGCATATTAAGTCATCCGGCAATTCAATAACAATGAAAACGAGGTTGGCAAAAATAAAAAGCTTTAATTGGATGAATTAAAGGAGCTGAGAAATGATGCATTGGAAAATGCAAAATTTCAAAACATAAGATGAAAACTTTGCATGATAAACATATTCTTAGAAAATC
>NW_011503909.1:5609-5778 GCF_000495115.2 Populus euphratica | reverse complement strand
GAAAGTTGAGGACAAAATGGATTGGTCCATTTGTGATTAAATCCATCTCTGAGCATGGTGCCTGATTAGTACTTAAAAGTACATTTTTATCAAGGTTTTATATCATCCTTTTACACTCGAAGTATCAACAACTCCTTAACTAAAACATGTTTTATAATAACATATCTAA
>NW_011503909.1:0-4942 GCF_000495115.2 Populus euphratica | reverse complement strand
GAATAAGATGACTAATGTAATCATGTTAACAATCTATAATCAGATTGGAACCTCCTTTATGTGTGGTTTCCAATTGAATAATAAGAGTTTATACTATACTTGTTTGACATACCATTAGTAGAATCTCTAATCTTGACATTTGTTATTATCATTGTTTAATCCTTACATTAATATTCCATCTCAAAGTTCTCATCATCATCTTCTTCTCCTTCTTTTTTATTTTTATTTTTATTATTACTACTACTACTACTATACTACTACTACTACTACTACTACTACTACTACTACTACTATTATTATTATTGTTGTTGTTGTTGTTGTTGTTGTTGTTACTATTATTGTTGTTTACAATTATTGTTTATAATTTGTACAATTAACCTCCCTGTGATTTAACCCCGGTCTTGCCGGGTTATTTATTACTTCAACTCTCCTACACTTGGGAGAAGACATCAATCTTTTAGTCGTGTCAGTGCCTTTAAGGTAGAAAATCCTAAAAATAAAAAAATTTTCAAAGTAAATGGTCATCGATTGAAACCTTATCTTGGAAACTTTATGGCTAAAATTGAGACATTGGATCTTGAAGATCCAATACCATTGTAATATCAGAAGTAATGAGTTTTTTTTTCTTTCTCTTATTCTTCCAACTCCTATATTTATTTGTTCATGCATTAGGGACAATGCATTATTTTAAGTTGGGGGGTGTGAGGTTCTTTATTAAAAAAAACAATATTGGTTTGATGTTTTCTTTTAGTTGTGATATGCAGGTTAAAAAAAAAACAATTAAGCAAAAAGGCAGCTCATGTCCAATTCAATCAGATATTCATCTTTGAAAAAAAAGGGAGTAACAGTTTTCTAATCTTTATTCTTTTCTTCTCTTTTTTTTTTTTGACATTGAGGATAATGTAAAACTTAATTTTAGATATTTCATTATGTTGAATGCTTGAGATAACCATGCTTGTTAAAAAAAAAAAAATACTTGCATTGGTATGTGAATGAGACTTGTTTAGGATCATCATTACCTTTTTGGGTTCATTATTGTGTTGAACATTGCATGCTTTAATTTGGGATAGATAATATCTTATAAAGCAAGATATAGCATACTTTTTTTTAAGATTACTGAAGTACATCTTTCCTTGTAAAAGTTATGTGAATTGTGTGATTATGCATAAAAGATGAGTGTGATGTTTTACTTGTGATCATCCCTTTGTATCTAGTCCTAAGTAAATAGAGTAATAATTATTAGACAATTAAACAAATAAATATGTATAAATTTCTATCTACTCCAATGTTTTGAGTTGCTTAGTAACTAGGAGTATTCATCACAAATGTTTATCTTTACGTCAAATGGCAGCTTGAAATATAAGTATACAAAAGCACTTTAAGTTTGTGACTTTGTGAGTAATCGGGTACATTCATCACAAATATTTGTATTCATGTCAAAAGAAAAGTGATTACTTAAAGACAAAGAATAAATAATATCTTTAAAAAAACAAAAAAATATATATAGATATTTCTCTAGTTTGCTACCTTGTTTATAATAGTGAGAAGGAAAAATTATAAGTTGAGTTTTTGCATGAATTAATTATGTTGGTTGCATGATAAATACGATTGAATTTGGAATTTTGTATGGATATTTGATTTACAGAATGTAAGTATATTTATTTTTCTTTATTTGCTATTGTGTATAAAATCAGTTAAAAATACCAATATTTGAATGATAGGTCCTTCAAGTGTGATGAGGTGAGCCTAATTATGATTATTATTATTCTTTTTATTTTAAAGGTTTTATGTTTTATTTTGCTTAAGGACTAGAAAAATTTAAGTTGAGGGGTGTGATTGTGCATCAAAAGTATCATTAAGTCTCTTATTTTACATATGTATTTATTGTTTTTATTTGGGTTTTTTATAATAATTGATGTGTTTTTTAGTAATGAAGTTTCTTTTAATGTTTTGATTGGTTTTTGGAGCTTAAACAGATTATGCCAAAAAATTTAACGTCAGAATTCAGAATAAATAATTGAAGAGAAATTTAGTTAAAGTTTGAAGCAAATTTTGGTTTAAATAAGTGCTCCAAATTTTCCCTAAAACAATCAATTCTATTCCAATCCTAAAAAAGATTATCATATGATCTATTTTAAGCATAAACTTGCCTTGTATTATATGCAAACTTCAACCATCAAACACTCAAGGTTTTAATGTCAAGCTTAACGCAAATAATAGGTACATTTATATCCTTTTATGATGCTTAAATTCAACCCCAAATCGGCCTTTAAATCAGTACTAGCACAATCCATGATCTTACATGTCCACACAACAAATAACAATTAATTTATTTTGGGTAATCCATTAAACCAAGAGGGCCAGCACATGGATGAAAAGCTGGAGGGGCACATTGTTACATTAATTTGGGTAAAAAAGAAGAAAGCAACAGCTCAAAAAAGAGAAAGAAAAATGTGTACCAAAGTGTTTCCAAGCTAGCCTGATTTGATTTTTTAGAACACCTTCCAGTGTTTTGCCCATAACTTTTGATTCAGGTGTTCGAATGAACTATTCTTTAATGATTTGGAAAGGTGATAGAACTTCATATAAATATGTCTTTATAGCCATCTCTAGAAAATCTATCAATTATTTTCAACCAAATTATTATTAATTTAATTTCTCTTGAATTTTTTTTGTTACCTAACTTAATTTCTAGATCGAGCTCTCTATGGATGTGACCTCAATCTTACCGAGTTAATTGTTACATCGCACAATCATGCACTTGCTAATTAAAACAAGTCGATCATAAAAAGCGGTCAAGCAGGAGGTTCCAATCAAATTATAAATTATTAACATGATTATATTAGTTATCTTATTCGAATAATGCTAATACTTGTAAATATTGTCAGGCATTCATGATTATAACTTATGTTAATAACAAATCAAGTTCGTTTCATAGTACAAATATAGGTTATACCATACGATTGGGCTATGAAAGTGTCAAGTATTTGTTATATCAAGTATTATATAATATAAATCTAGATTGATCATTTAACAAGCAAAGTATTAAAAGTGAATAAAATAACAAATACAAAACATGTTAGTATCAAACATTAAGGTCCATGTTGAGTTTATACTATACTTATTCTTACACCATTAGTGTAACCTTTTCATTTTGACATAATAAACTTAACTAAATATAACAAAAGAGAGAAACATAAATAAACAAGATAAGAACATAAATAAGATAAAAGTTAACTAAGTAAAGAAAAGAAATTAAAAGGCATAAATAAGATATTAATGAAAGCAAAACTTAAGCATTACAAAGAGAAAAAGAGAGAAAGCAAGAGCATGATCTTGATCTGGAAACTAAGAAGCCTAAATACGTCTCTTTTTATTGGTCAAAAATTGAAACTATTGATTTGATAAATAATTAATGAGTGGGTGACCATATCTTGACTTGGTAATAATTCTTATCTTCTTGTCTGAATAAAATATCATTGATAACGTTAGAATTGGAACCACTTGTACATATGAAAGTTCTAGGAAATTATCTCAGCTTTTCAGGAAAAAAAAAGAAGGTCATTTGGACTTCTAAAACTCTAGATATGGACTAAAAACTGAAAACGACCTTATTAAAACTAAACCTTCACATGAAAGTTGTAGGCCTATGTCTTACATTTCCATCCTTATAAAGGAGACCTAAATCCGAGATCTACAGCTTCAGTTATGATCTAATTGCCGAACAGTGTTTCAATTTGAACTGTACTAGCATCTCTTTTTTAAATTTGGTCATCTCTTTGTTTTTTTAATTTCAATACTTAAACTCATCAATTAATCTTTTTATTTATGTGATAGGCCTGCATTTAAGATGAATATTTACCACAAATTAAAGGTATCTTATATTATTATATATGTTATCATAAAATATGTTTTAGTTAAGGAGTTATTGATACTTCAAGTATAAAATGATAATATAAAACCTTAATAAAAATATATTTTTAAATATTAATCAACATGATATACACAAGTTCAATGATATCAATAGCAATAATGTTGGGATTGATATTAATGGTTTAAGATCTGTACAATCTGCTTCAGCAGGTTATTTTTCCAATCCTGATGGTAAGTTTGCAAACTTAACACTTATTAGTGTTCATCCAACGCAAGTTCGAGTGGAATATGATGGCATGAAGAAGCAATTTAGTGTCACTTTAGCTCGACAAATGTTATTAAACATAGTAAGCCACTTTTTTTTTGCCTCTTGATTTGTTACCAATCTTGAACGGTACTAATGCGGAGTTGTCTCATAAATTCCTGATTTAAGGTTTGAAAAAAAAAATTGCAGGTTAATATAATAATAAGAATCTTGGCACGAAGAACGAAAATGATATACAATTCATCACTTTTATTCTACACATATAATATATATTTTATTCTACACATATAATATATAAGACTATAAGACACAAATAAAAAATATAAATCACAATATAATTAACTAATTATTCAAAGAATTTACGAGTTTAATTAAGAATTTATTATTAAAATCACTCAATATATCATATAAAAAAACAAATAAGCACACAATATATTACTGTAGATAAAAATTTATTAACTCTATAAAAAATTTTATATAAAAATATTTATATGTAAATCCTAAAACTAATGGGTTAGATATACATCTATTTTAAATAAAATCTAAAATAATAAAAATAAGTTCTAAGATAATGAAAATAAATAAAACAACAATCTAATATTATTTTTTATTCTTTACATGTATAATAGTGAAAAATATCTAAAAATAATAATTGGTTAAGAATCCTTATTAAACAAAAATGTGATATCAACCTTGTAAAATAATAATTAATTTTTAACTAAGTAATTCTTCTAATTTATATCTAATCCTTGTTAAATAAGTAAGCGAAAGAGTGTAACATAACTTCTGAGTAACATTAAGGAA
>NW_011503906.1:0-8033 GCF_000495115.2 Populus euphratica | reverse complement strand
AAAAAACAACAGCTTCTAATTCTAGACCACTAGTCAAATGATCGCAGGTTGCCAGTGGCAATCTCAACTGGATCCCTGCACCTCCGCTAGATTTGAAGTCCCAGTTTTACGGTGAAAATCCACCCACGGTGTTGACAGGTCAGAGAGATGTCGAGTAGCTTGTTAAAGGTGGACGACTTGTCTGAAAGAGCGGAGATCATGAGAGGTGGGAAGAACAACACGCTTAAGCATAAAGAGGCTGCTGACACGTTCGCCTTCAGGTTTCTACACGCCTCGTTTTGCAAAGCGTTAGCATGCTTGATAACACATGCAAATTTTTTCTTTTTACCATTTTTATTTTAGATGTCTTTGCCCCCTTGAGAGAAGGTCAGCAAGGCATCGGCTAGAAGTTCTAGCCTAGAACAATACTCCACGAGAGCTCATTCATTAAAATAAGGCAGCAAACTCTCAGAATATCAAGGATTAATGAGTTGTAAAGAAACAAGGTAATGTTCTGATTTTTTTGTAAATTAGAGTTACGAAAAAACTGGAACTTATTCAAATGCAATACTTTTCTATTTAAAAAATTCAAAAATATAATTTCTTTTTTTAAAATGAAGAAAATACATGAATGATATATAAGCATTTTTTAATAAGGTAAGAAATTACTTTTTTGTTGTACTATAACATAATCAATTTTCATTATAAATGTAGAAAAAAGATTTTTTAATTAATGATACAGTTTTTTCATGATGATTTTTAATTTGAATGAAACAAATATTAAGATGATTCCATTGCAAACCCTTCTAGGGTGCAAGATTGCTTTAATTCAAAATTTCTGAAGGTCATCATTAGAGCACAGAGGGAAATTTTACAAGGCATCTCCAACAATCATGTCGACAGAAGCATCGCCTACTATGACAGAATTATTAATCATCTGTTCAACTAGCAAATAAGGAAAGCATCTAGGACAACAGAAACGAGAGCTTAGACAAGAACAATGGAAACTTGATTTTTTATTAACTAAGGGAAAGGCTGAAAGCAGTGTTTCCCACTATTGAGTTTAATTTGTAACATTTGCCCGATATCAAGGTAATGGCAATATACAAGGCAGATGGCCCTAACCATGATTCTGGACGACTGCAAACATTTTGCATGCACAGGGCACATGGCCATATGAAACGGACAGCAATCGAGAGATTACAGCACGCGTAAGGATTACACAATGTGTACAGTATGAAACATGTATGATGGGCATGCTGATCAGTCCACAAGCACCTTACATGGACGACTCTCAATTCTTCTCCGCTTCTTATCCTCGTCATATGGCTGTAAGATGGAAGCAACATTAGCATAAGAGCTTGCTAAACATTATTTTCTCAAGAACCAAAAGAAATTTACAGTTCATACAACCACTTTTCCTATAACATAATCTAAGAAAAGCATAATGTTGATGCATATTTGCATCATAGTATGCAATGTTGATATACTACATAAAATGGTTTACAAGTTTGCTTGGACAGTTGAATGATATAGTTTGATGAAACAAGGTCGCCAACCTACCTGCTCACTCAGGAATAGCGGGACCCTAACCCTCTTTGAGCCATCAGCCAACCGTTTATGGGGGGATTGGTTTTCCTTTGCATCAAGATTGTTGCTGACCTGCAGGCATGTTCAACAATTATGTGAGAGTACGAGCACAATAGCTGAAACTTAAATGATTCAACTGAAGCCCTGAAAGTTGTACGAAAATCAAAATATGATGTGACTCTATACTAAAAGTTTAACAAAAACATTGCTTTTCAAAAAATACCAAACATTCTCAATAAGAAATTGCCAACTGACTCCAATTGCATTCTGTGCAGGACACTGACACATCAGAAGCTTATCAAAAACATAGGAGGCTGTCAGTGTTGATGGTTTCTACATATGACTAATGCAGTTAACTCAGCTCTGATAATAAAAGTAACATCAATAATCAGACAAATGGCTTCATAGGCATGCATAACTCATGAGCTCTTTCCATGCCCGTGATGATACTGCAGGAATTATATCCAATCCCAACAGCTTTTTGTTATTATTAAAAGGATATTGAAAGTATTTTAGATGAAGTGGTAAAGGGACTGCCAGTAATATAGAATAGGACTTCTTTGATAACCAACTGATTATTAACTATAATCAATTTATAGTTGGTTGCATGAGCTTTCTTGCTTGGTTTGCCAGATTGATTGCTATCAAGCATCACAAACAGCTTGTACATAATCAATTATTTGGAGATTAAGAAACCACCAAGCCCTGTGTAGTACAATAAGGAAATAAATCTGAACTCGAATTCACCTGACTCTGAATAGCCCCAGTCAGCAATCTGTGACATCCTGATGCATGCACACTTTCTAAACTGGGGCACTGCGGAGCACCCTCTCTGGGGATACAAGAATAAAAAAAAAGGTTATCTACACGTAGCTAACAGGAAAAATGCAGAATCAACACAGCTTAAACAAATTATCAGCTGAAGGGCACAAAATTCTAGACCTGGATGCAAGTTTTTACAGGAGTTCAGATTCAAATCGTTGAGTTCTGGGCAGTTTAAGTATAGAGCCTGCATTTAAACTCACGTTTTGTGAACTGCAGGAGATAGAAAATCAATGCAACCATACACTATATTTCAGATACCAAAATCTTACATCTAAGCCAGAACAGCCCCATAGGCTGAGCTTTTTCAACCGGCTATGTTTAATGATAAGCTTCTGGTATATAAGGTGTAATTTATGTTTAAATGTCATCTGCAACTCAAAATCACCACTTTCATCGCAGGTTGGATTTTGAGAGCTCGGATCACATATTGTCATTCCACAGTCCATGAGTTCAAGAAGAGGCAACTGAGCTGTGGCAAATTGAATTCCACCTGAGAGGAGTAAAAAAAACAAGATAATTAATAAAAGTCTTTTGCAGGACCAAAGCACGTTGCAAATACAGATTCTACATTTCCTTTAGATGGAGAGATTTTAATGTAGATTACTTGAAGTGATGTTGGGACAGAGTGCAAGAAGAAGACTCGAAAGTGTTCCAGGGAATACATTGCATATCATTCCAATGCCACTGTCACTGATACTAGACCTGAAATCAACTTGTAGAGTTAAAAATGAGATCTCGAAAATAAAATGATTTAAGGAATTCACCATTTTTAATAGGCATTTGTTCCAAAACATACCCACTCAGATCAAGCAATTCTAATTTTGAATAACTTTGAGAAATGGCAGCAACAGATGCATCGGAAATTTCAGTTCCAAAAACAAGTGAAAGCATTCGCAACCCCCTAAAATCATGGAGCAACCAAACATTTATCATAAAAATGTTGTATTAGATT
Source organism: Populus euphratica (assembly GCF_000495115.2). NCBI lineage: Eukaryota > Viridiplantae > Streptophyta > Magnoliopsida > Malpighiales > Salicaceae > Populus > Populus euphratica. Next base: position 4,687 of record NW_011503906.1, on the reverse strand, counting down.
CATGCAGGCATCCAATAAGATGAGCTTCATATGTAAAGAGTAAAAAAGTAGAAAACGCTATGAAGTTAATGGTGTTAACAACTATTATGAGCATTACATGGTGTTAAGATACTCTGTTGTGGAAGAATATAAGCTGGTAATAGGATTGTTGGACAAACCTCAAGTTTGCAGCTGTGAGAGCAAGCACCGTGGCATGAGAAAGCCGAAATGATGCAACATGTATGTTTTGGAGCCGAGGACAACTCCTTCCCAAGCCATCAACCATAGCAATAAGATCAGTACTCTCATTTTCTTGGCGAGAAAAATCAAGGGAAATCTCTTTCAAATTGGGACAGTTAAAGACCTACAAAGTAGAGCCACGGATAAGTAAAAATCAATGCATCTTAAATGCCAACATATTTTCTTCCAAACAGCATATGAGCATGAAACAATAGAAGGCCACCCTCAAATGCCCTTATGTGATCTAAACAACAAAGAGCTTCAAACTAGAAGACTGGTCACACCAAGTGAGATGAAACAAATAAAAAAAATAATTACCATCTTAGAAAGGCAATACAGATCTGAAAGCCAGAGTGCAGAGAGACTTGAGGAACAGAGGACGAATCCCCCCAGATTAGAACACCCTTCCATCTTAAGGCTTCTTAGGCAATGTTTATTAGCAACAAAACAACCCAATTCGTCGCTGCATAGAAAAATCAGAAATTTGATCCAATTAGCAGTCATTTCTCAACAGTCTTTAATCACATAACATTTAATTGGGCGAGGAACAAGAAATTATATGGTGCAGACCCTAGAGCAAATATGCTACGCGAAAAACTGGGAAACAGAACAAAGCTACTGATTATATTCCTAAACAATCAGAGAAGTCTACTGGGAACATATTGCAAAGCATAAAGCTTTGCAATCTGATTGTGCAAGGAAGACCTAAAAATGAAAAACAAAACCTTATAAACCTATGATTGTCTAGGCATCACTTTAATTTCTGCAGGCAGTAGCTAAATGCTTAATCACAGTCTATGACTAAGACCATATAAAGTAGTGTGTACAAAATTGGACCTACTATCCCATTCCAAGTAAAACTGTGATCAATATCACAAATCAGCCCCGAATCCATTACTCAATGCTTCATTTTTACAACATTGCCGCCGCCAGCAGGCAGTATATCAACATAGTTAGCATGAAATCATTTCCTGCCAGTTGTCGGTTGGCTCACTTTGAATACCCATCACCAAATAAATAAATCAAAAGAAAAGTAAAAGACTCAGCCAAATAGAAAGAAAATGAAACCATGCACATCAGATCAACCAATAATGAATAAAAGTAGGAAAGAACCCGTACCCAGTAATCCTATTGACTAGAGTTTCGGATGAAGAAAACTCCATCACTTCCAAATTAGGGCAAGAAAACGCAATGCAAGCCAACATTGTCGCATCCAGATCACTGCAACAATCAACGATATAGAATCGATTTAACTACTCACAGCGTCTTCAATTTCTTAAAATTTGGCCAGCTAAAATCGAAAATCACACTCGTTTAAACTTTTGTTCTTAAAAAACTCAAACAAGCAGTGCTTTGATTATATTAATTCATTGTTAATCATAGATTAAACGGTTAATTATCATTTTAGCATTTCTCTTCATAAATCAAATTACAATTTAATTATATTTTGTTAATAATCCTTTAAAAACTTCATCGCATTTTGTTTAGATTATGTAAATTTAACACGTTTTTGTCATTAAATCCCAAATGTCGATAATCCCCAACCGATCCACTTCAAGAAACTGTAGATCTGAAGAAAGAGAACCCTCTCGAAAATAAACCCTAACCTTTCCGATCTAAGACTCAGTCTACTGAGTCCAGTACACCTCCGCAACAAAGATCCAACAAACACAAGCTGAGTCCTAGGTGGAACCGTGAGTCTAAGCTCCTCCGCCGCCCTCCATAACCTCCTCGCTGTCTCTCTCCAGCCCTTACACACCCTAGCTGCCGCCAACAACCCCTCCGGCGGCAACCTCCTCAAAATCTCCCACATGCAGCTCACCGGCAACTTCCCGGAACCTGAATCAAACAGATCCAACTCCGATTCATCGATTTCAATATCAGGTGATTCACAACGTAAGTCAGTGTCATCAAATGACAACGCTCTGCGGAGATTCGAGTGCTGCTGACGTGACGGCGGAGGTGGACGAGAAGTTGAGGTGGAGACTGAAACGGAGGAGTCAGTGGGAGTTTGCGTTGGTGTGGTGGTGGTGCTGGGAGGGAGATGGCAGACGTGGCCTTTTTTAGGGAGGCCGCAACGGCCGCAGTTGTAACTGCCACGGTGTTTTTTGGCACGGTGGGGGGTATCCATGGAGATAAAAGAGGCGATGGAACCGCTGGGAGTAGCTGGGGGAATATGTGGTTGGTTTTCGAAGTGCATTGTGCGAGTGAGAAGGGGGACAGGGAGGTAGCGAGAGGCGGAGAAATAAAGGTAAGGGAGGCGCGGGGTTGGGTAGCGAGAGGGAGGCTGGTCAGAGAAGGGGCGGGAGATTTGTCATGGTTTCGCGCCTTGATATTTTTGTTTAAAGTATAAAATAATGGGTGGAGGAAGGTTTGGTGAGCGTAATGACGGTATTAACCTTCGTGTGCTGGTGTAAAACGCGTCCGTTTTGTTTGTTTCCGATTGTGGTAGGTTATTTGTGGGGGATATTTTTTGTCTCCGTTTATGATCATGCGCTATTTCGGCGGGTTTAGACATGCATGCCTTTTTTTGATGCTTCTCCTCTGGTCGTTGTTTTATTGCAGTGTCCTTGCATCTTATCACCGGGGATAGCAAGGGGTAAGGTTGTATGGATTTTCCATGCACACATCGCCCTCATTAAAAATAATAATAATAATAATAATAATAATAATAATCAACAGGGCTCGTTTTTTAACTATAGATCAAGACAGAATGCATTATGGATGTGAAGAACGTAGTGATTGTTTTGTCTCTCCGAAAAAAAAATCTTGGTTGCGTGTTTTCATTAAGTTTAATTCATCATTTCTATATTGACAGTAAACAACTCGTTATTTTCAAATTTTAACAACTCGATGCTACTTTTAAAAACAAAAATTATTTAATCAGTGTTAAAAGGTTTTTGAGTTTTTATTTTTTAAAGTATGTTAAAATGATTAAATTATTTTTATAAGTAAAATTTCTTCGGCTAGCATTCATGAATTTTTTTTATTTTTATATTGATTTTGTTTTTCAATCAAGTTAATTGAAGGACAATGTAATAATTTAATAAATATAAAAAATTATTTAAAAAAACTAGTTAACAAGTGCATCGTAGACTCTAAATTATGTGGCCGCATTATTTAAAAATAATGCAAGGAGATGTTTGGTGGCTAAACAATGGTTTCCATGATACTATTCGAATTATATTAGTGGCCTTTTCATTCCTAAACAACGCGGATAGACAACAAATTTTGAATTAACATCGACAATTTTTTTAACTTTTTCTCGATTTTAGCATCTAATTCTCTAAATCTTCAAAGCATTATGTCAACAATTTTTTTTTTTTAAATTTGATCATTGTTCTTTTAATTATTAATTTTTTTATTTTAAATAATTTATATAACATTTTTTATATATATTTGATTTTGTCTCGTTCTTTTTGTTGTTATGTTTGTCCCTGTTTTTTTTATTGTTATGTGTTTTGCTTGAATTGAACTTTAAAATTGTTTTTTTTTTTGTATTTCATCATCTTTTTTTTTATTTGCTAGATATAATCATCATTTTTTTATTATTATTTTTTATCTTGGTAGATTTTTTGTATTTATATTTTTTTAATTTTATTTTTTAATATTAAATTAATTTAAAATGTAGCTGATTGACTGAGCCCATATTTAGAACTTTATAGGTTGCAAGTTTGAGATACTAACCTGAGTCTAGAAAATTCGTTCAGATTGCTTTTTTATATATATTTTTTAAGCTTATTTTTTCTAATTTTATTCTTTAGCATTTATTTCATTAGAGATTGGTCTTTGTTTTTTTTTGTATAGGATTTTTCACTAATTTAAAAAATTACTCAGGTTATCTCAAATCTTTTTATTTGTTTTTTTATTGATTTAAATTGATTGCTTTTTTATATATATTTTTTAAGCTTATTTTTTCTAATTTTATTCTTTAGCATTTATTTCATTAGAGATTGGTCTTTGTTTTTTTTTATATAGGATTTTTCACTAATTTAAAAAATTACTCAGGTTATCTCAAATCTTTTTATTTGTTTTTTTATTGATTTGAATTTCTAAAAATAATTTTTTAAATTAAATTAATCTTGTTAGATATAAGTACGAGATACCCCTTTCATGATATTTTGCTTGGATTAAATTTGAGTCATTGCTCTGACGGCACTTGCGGTCTCTTCTAGAGACCTCGTGTAGCCCTTTACAACGATGTTAGAATCATTTTGGTGATCTTTTTTTGGTGATGTGAAGGTGTCTATAGTGGAGCGACAATGAGTCTCCAATGAGATTTTTTTTTTCTCTTTATGAATATGATACTGGCTACTGGTCTTTTATAATCAATTATTTCCATTTTTATTTTTTATTTTATTTATCATTAATAATTTTTTATTATATTATTAAATCAACTAAGTTTATTCAATCTAGCAAAGTCAGTGGCCCAATTCTTAGATATTTCTTTCTAATTTAAAAAATATTG
>NW_011503939.1:0-7838 GCF_000495115.2 Populus euphratica | reverse complement strand
CAAAGATTGATTGTGGTAAGGATACTTTGTCTATGGAGGTCGGAGATGAAAAGATTGAATTTAATTTTCATGATGCAATGACATATCCTTATAACAATGTTTATTCTATCACATGTTATTCCATGTGATTTTTATATTCTTGATATGGAACATGATTCTTGTGATTTATTAACCAGCACTCCTATATTGTTTGGGAGACCATTCTTGAAAACTGCCAATACAAAGATTGATTGTGGTAAGGATACTTTGTCTATGGAGGTAGGAGATGAAAAGATTGAATTTAATTTTCATGATGCAATGACATATCCTTATAACAATGTTTATTCTATCACATGTTATGACCAGGATCCATTCGTGCTTGGGATGAAATGCAACAACAATTTTTAAAGAAGTTTTTCCCATCTCATAGAACAAACTCTTTCAAGAGACAAATCACCACTTTCACTCAAAAACTAGGAGAAACATTTTACCAATGTTGGGATAGGTATCGAGACTTGCTTAGTACTTGCCCTCATCATGGTTTTGAAACATGGAGATTGGTTTCACATTTCTATGAAGGGTTAACACCTAAAGATAGGCAAATGGTTGAATTGATGTGCAATGGAACTTTTGAAGATAAAGACCCTGATGAAGCAATGGAGTACTTAGACTGGTTAGCTGAAAATGCTCAAAATTGGGACACTGCGGGTACTTATGAGGCACCGAGTAAAACTCAACCTCACACATCTAGTGGAGGCATGTACAACCTTAGGGAAGATCATGACCTTCAAGCCAAGTTTGCATCTTTAGCTAGAAAAGTTGAGGCACTAGAATTGAAAAAGAGTGGTCAATTAAAATCTGTTGAAAACATTGTGTGTCAAATCTGTGAAACAAATGAACACTCAACCAACGATTGTCCAACCTTGCCTTCTTTTAAGGAATGTCTCCATGAACAAGCCCATGCTTTAAACAGTTTCCAAACGCCCAACCACAACCCATACTCACAAACATACAACCCTGGTTGGAGAAATCACCCAAATTTTAGTTGGAAGAGTGAGAACAACAATGCACAAACTTCACAACCACCATTTCAAGCACACCACAATTTCCAAAATTCTCATGGATATGCACCTCCTTATGCTCCACCTCCTAGAAGAAATCTTGAGGAAACATTGCATGCATTCATTGAAAAGCAAGAGACAATCAATACTCAACTTGCTCAAAACATGACAGATTTTAAAGATACTCTTGCAAAATTAACATCTGCTCTCAGTTTCCAAGAGAAAGGTAAGTTTCCATCTCAAACACAACAAAATCCCAAAGGGCAATACAATGCAAATGCAAGTAGTTCCGGAAGCCAACACATGGATCAAGTCAAAGCAGTCACTACTCTGCGCAGTGGTAAGGTTATTGAAAAACCCTCTATTGAACCTTATGAGAAAGATGATGAATCAATCTCTGAGGGTAAGGAAGGGGATGAATCTGAAAATTGCAAAGAAATGACTGATTCACCGCCAACACTTCCATTTCCTCAAGCCATGACCAAACAAAGGAAAGGTAATCACAACTCTGAAATCTTTGAAACTTTCAAACAGGTAAGGATCAATATACCTTTGCTAGATGCTATTAAACAGGTTCCTTCCTATGCTAAATTTTTGAAAGATCTTTGCACTGTGAAGAGGAAACTGAATGTGAAAAAGAAAGCCTTTCTAGCCGAACAAGTAAGTGCTATTCTTCAAAACAATAATGCTTTGAAATATAAAGACCCTGGTTGTCCTACAATTTCTTGCTTTATTGGAGAGCATAAAATTGAAAGAGCCTTACTTGATCTTGGTGCTAGTGTGAATTTACTTCCATATTCAGTTTTTCAGAGTCTCAATCTAGGTGAGTTAAAACCAACTTCTATATCTCTTTTACTTGCCGATAGATCTGTAAAAGTGCCTAGAGGAATAATTGAAGACGTGTTAGTACAAGTCGATAAATTCATTTATCCTGTGGATTTTATTGTCTTGGACACAGAACCTGTGAAGCATGTAATTCATTTCCTGTTATTTTAGGACGTCCATTTCTTGCAACTTCTAATGCATTGATTAATTGTAGGAATGGACTGATGAAGCTATCATTTGGAAACATGACATTGGAGATGAATATTTTCAACATTTGCAAGCAACCTGGAGATGATAATGATTTACAAGAAGTAGATCATATTGACGAATTAGTTTATGATCAACTTGAATCTACTTTAAGTAAAAATGAGTTGGATGAATCTGAAGATTTGCAAATGATTTATTCTGAGGAAGAAATCACGGATAACAAACGCACAGAAAATGTTGATGTGAATCTTTTGTCAACAGTGACAACAGATTCGACATCTAACATCACACCAATCGATGATTACTTTCCTAACGAATCCTTACTTTCTCTTAATCCAATGCCTTGGTATGATAAAAATATCAATTTTCTTGCTTTAGGAGATTTGCCACCTGATTGGAGTATTCAAGACAAAGAAAAGTTTTTGAACGAAGTGAAGAGCTTTTATTGTGATGACCCTACCTTATTCAAATATTGTCCTGATCAAATCTTTCAAAGATTCATTCCCGACAATGAGGTAAGTAGTGTCATTAAAGTTTGTCATTCTGAAGCATATGGAAGTTATTTCTCGTCAAAAAAGACAGCTACAAAAATCTTTCAAAATGGATTTTATTGGCCCACCATGTTCAAGGACACGCATGCATTCTGCAAAATTTGTGAAAATTGTCAAAAGATTGATACTGGTCAAAAAGTTTTGTTTTATGATTCTCAACTTTATGCATTCCCTAAAGAGTTAAGATTAAGATGGACCAATCCATATGGGGCCTATGACATCGAGAATTCAATGAATGACAATGATTTTAAGGAAAATGGACATCGTTTGAAAGCTTACTTTGATAATTTTCCTAGTGAAAATGAATCAGCTGGTTTGAATGATCTTGTAGATAAAGGTTGATTATTTTGTTTTTCTCACATTTTCTTTTTTTATGTTTCTTTTTGAGTGATTTTTGCTAGTTTCTCTCACCCCGGTCAAATGGCGGATAACGGTACTCCGTGACTTAAGTCGGTTCTTTCAGTTTCCCACAATTACTGATATTTGTGTATATATCTGTGCAATTCTTTGAATCTCTCTTGCAATTCTCATTTGAAAATGGACACTAATCTTGAAAAATTGAAAAAGTATTTTCCCGCTCTGCCTCAGAATGCGATTACAAAAATTTACCGTGTTAGATGTGCAAGATTGAGATTGTTAATGAATCATGGAATTCCTGAAGATATTCGCTGGTTGATTGAAGCAAAGGTCCGATTATCAGGTGAGTCCTCTAATTTCTTTATTTCACACATGCCTGGAACAGGTAAAAGCACTTTTGCAAAGAAGCGTCGTGCAAAACGACTGGATGTCTGTCATCGATGTGCTAGATGGACTTGTAATACACAATGTCGTTCTTTAGGAATGGTATCTATAAACCGTGAAGATAAAATACAATTCATTAAGGATGGTCTGAGTAAGGAGTCTTTAGATAATCTTCTATTGACTCTTGAGACGCATCCTAGTGGAGATGTGCATCGTGCAATTCATGATTTATGGCCACTATTTCATAAAGAACATGATCGACTTAGTCTTGGGAATCTGACTAAAAAAGACCCTGTTTGCCAGTTTTTAAGAAAACTGGATGGGAAGCCTATCCCCGACCCATAGAGGGCGTTTAAGCCGTTTTTGGACGTAAAACCAAGGGAAGATGTGAGCCACAATCACAACTACCTGTACATACACATGTTTTTTTTCAAAAGTAAATAAATAAATAAATAAAGAGAGAGAGAGAGTGTGTGAGACTCTAGGTGGCCTACATATAGATGTTATGATTGCCTTTCTACTTTCTCATCTATAAAACCCTCTTTTCCTTCCTTTCATTTCTACTCAACCCATACATTCAACAAATACAGAAGTGTGCAGAAATGGCAAGTTCCTCAAGTCATCAAATAAGAAATATTTGTGTTTTCGGTGGATCTAGTCCTAGGAAAGAAAAGGAGTTTTTAGAAACAGCAAATCATCTTGGTCAGGTGCTAGCTGAGAGAAAGATTCATTTAGTGTATGGGGGAGGCAGTCTTGGGTTAATGGGAGGTGTGTCAATAGCTGCATTTTTAGGAGGTAGTCAAGTTTTGGGGGTCGTCCCTGAAGCTTTGGCACAAGGGGACATCATTGGAAAAACAATTGGAGAGGAACTTCAGGTCTCCACAATGTCAGCTCGAATGAATGCAATGTTTAACCATGCTGATGCCTTCATTGCTTTACCAGGTGGTCTAGGCACATTGGAAGAGATCTTTCATATTTCCTCTTGGGCTCAATTGCACATTCACCATAAACCCATAGGTTTGTTAAATGTTAATGGTTATTATGATAAGTTGTTGTCTTTTCTTGATCATGCTGTGGAACAGGAATTTTTAACATCTTCTGCACGACAAATCATAATCTCTGCTACTACTGCTGAACAATTGATTGACCAACTACAATCTTTCATTCCTGTGATTGATCCTTCCATGAGTCGCATAAATTGGTCATCTAAGGAAAGCCGTAAAAAGCTTAGATTGGATTTGAGCCTTCATTTGTGAATTTTTGTGTTGTTTTGGTTTTATTATTATGTTTTGTTATTTCTTATTTTTGTTTCAGTGTGTTTCAGGTTTTGTCAGTGTTCGTTATTTCAGGTGATATCTTTTATACTCTATCTTTCTACCTTAGAACATTGAGGACAATGTCTCGTTTTGGTTAGGGGGAGAGGGTAGTAGTTGATAAAAAAAAAAAAAAATTGTTTTTCATTTCATAAAGCATGTGCATAATTGTTGTTACTAGGATGGCAGAGTAAAGGAGTTCTTTTGTTAAAGTGACTCTTGAGACGCATCTTAGTAACCATTCTTAACAAGGTCTATTATAATACTTCCTGAAATATTCAGGTTTACAAACTCTCGTATTGTTACCACTTAATTCTGCTCATATACTTATTTAACATGTATTTTTAAACCTTAATTTACACACACACATTTTAACATATGATTGTGGGTTGCATATTGGATTATTACATTATTTATGTTCGTTTGTTAAAGGTAACAACTAAGGGAAAGGGATTGTATATACTTAAAAAAAAATAATAAAATAAAAAAAAGAAGAAAAAAAAAAGAAGAAAAAAAAGAAAAAAAATGATGATAATAAAAATGTAGATAAGTTTGATTTCGTAGCCTCCCTAACCTAAGCAATTAAGCCCGAAGGGGTGTTTTAACACCTAATACCCTAAAGTCAACTGACTTGGGAGCTATTGGCCCAACGCTTGTTACATGGGTTGAGGAGAAAAGCTTAAGGGAATCAAACATTGCACTATCTACATATCAGTATCTGCGACCCGAGTTACTAAGCTCGTAGGGGTGTCTTAACACCTAATGCCCTAAGACCAACTGGTCTGGGAGTCATTAGCTGAAAGCTCGTTACATGGGTTAAAGATGCATGGTGTTTTAAGTTATTTGTATATATATTTAAAAAAAAAGAAAAAAAATAATAATAATCCCAACCCAAGGAAGTTCACTCTTTAATACTTTGCTTGTTAAATGACGAATCTTGATTTATATTGTATAACACTTGGTACAACAAATACGTGGCACTCTCATAGCCTATACTGTATGGTATAACCAATACCTAAGCTATGAAAGGAACTTGATTTGTTGTTAACATAAGTTATAATCATGAATGCTTGATGAGATTTACAAGTATTATCATTAATCGAATAAGATGACTAATGTAATCATGTTAACAATGTATAATCAGATTGGAACCTCCTTTCTATGTGGTTTCCAATTGAATAATAAGAGTTTATATTATATTTGTTTGACGTACCATTAGTGGATTCTCTAACCTTGACATTTATTGTTATCATTATTTAATCCTTACGTTAATCTTCCATCTCAAAGTTCTTATCAACTTTCCTTCTTCTTTTTCTTTATTATTATTATTATTAGTACTACTACTACTACTACTACTACTACTACTACTATTATTAGTATTATTATCGCTACTATTATTATTGGTGTTGTTATTGTTACTATTGTTGTTGTTTATAATTGTTGTTTATAATTTGTACAATTAACCTTGTTGTTATTGTTATTGTTATTGTTTATAATTTGTACAATTAATCTCCCTGTGGTTCGACCCCGATCTTTCCAGGTTATTTATTACTTTGACACTCCTGCACTTAGGAGACAAGATGCCTAAATGCATGGCAAATACCTCCTTTTATAGGCTAAAATTGGGAACTATTGATTTGATGACTAATTGATAAGTGGGTGGCCAACTTTTGACTTGGTGACAGTTCTTATCTTGTTTTGTCTACCTAAAACGTCATTGATAACGTCAAAATTGGAACCACTTGAAAATATGAAAGTTGTAGAAAATTAAATCTTCTTTATAGGGTAAACAATAGAGGCTTTCAATTTCAGTTCTTATATTCATCAATCAATGCTTTCATTTATGTGATAGGCCTGTATTTAAAATGAATATTTACCACAAATTAAAGGTATCTTATATTGTTAGATATGTTATTAGGCTGGAAGACAGATTCGGGCTTCTTTGTTGTTGCTACAATTTGGACTTGCAAATGGCCTTTTTAGATCTTGGGCTCCATATGAAGGTTGTAGGCCTATGTCTTACCTTTCCATCCATATAAAGTAGACCTAAATATGAGATCTACAGCTCTAAATATGACTTAATTACTGAACAGTGTTTCGGTTTGGATACACCTGTATCTCTTTTCTAAGTTTGGCCATCTCTTTGTCCTTTCAATTTTGGTTCTTAAATTCATCAATCAATCCTTTCATTTATGTGATAGGCCTATATTTAAAATGAACATTTACCATAAATTAAAGGTATCTTATATTATTAGATATGTTATTATAAAACATGCTTTAGTTAAAGAGTTATTGATACTTTAAATGCGAAATGATGATATAAAACCTTGATAAAAATGCACTTTTAAGTACTAATCAATGACTATGATGAAAGGTCAAGATAAGATGTTAGGAGTATGTAGGGTCTAACGAATAGCTAATGGGCCACCAAAGTTAATCTTGGCTAAACCTTCCCACACAAAAGGAAATCACAATGTCATGCCTTATAATTATGGTTTTGCGGCCAACATCCAAGTCGTTCTTCCTTTGTTCCAAACTGAGATCAGTAGGTTAACTTAGAGTGGCCGATGTTGACAAAAGGCAAAGAAGTGGTAGATCTTGACAAAGTAACAGAAGTTAATAAGCCAGTAACTTAAGAGGAGTTAAATGAATTTTTGAAGTTGATAAAGCATAGTGAATATTGCATAGTAGATCAACTAAAAAAGACTCCAGCTAGGATCTCCCTTATGTCCTTGATACTTTGCTCTGAGCCACATCGAAACGCTTTGCAAAAGGTTTTGAATGAGGCATATGTATCCCAAGACATTGAACAGAAAATGATGAAGCAGTTGGTGGGGAGAATCCATGCAACTAATTACTTATATTTCACAGCTGATAAGCTTGATGCTGAAGGTACCGGACACAACAAGCCCTTATACATTACTGTTAGGTGCAAGGACTGCCTCATAGGAAAGGTGCTCGTCGATAATGGCTCGGCTCTTAACGTGTTGCCAAAGTATATTCTAAAAGAAATGCCAATCGATGAATCTCATATGAAACCAAGTACCATGATGGCCAGAGCATGACGACTCACCTAGACCAATAATTAGGACTTTAGAAGTGGAGCTATATATGGGGCCATAAATGTTCTTAGTGACCTTTCAAGTTATGGATATCCACCC
>NW_011503937.1:0-7851 GCF_000495115.2 Populus euphratica | reverse complement strand
TGCCCTTGCAATTTAAGTTCTTAAAGTCATCAATCAATCCTTTCATTTATGTGATAAGCCTGCATTTAAAATGAACATTTACCACAAATTAAAGGTATCTTATATTATTAGATATATTATTATAAAACATGCTTTAGTTAAGGAGTTATTAATACTTCAAGTGCAAAAATGATGATATAAAAACATGATAAAAATGCACTTTTAAGTACTAATCACACCCCCCAACCAGCTTATTACTAGTCCCTAGTAATCAAAGTGTTAAAATAGAAAAACAATTTGCAAATTCCACAAAGCAAGGTATTCATCATTTAACTTCTATTAATCTATCCAGATAAACAAACTCTCGTTAAATTTATATACCTGCTCAATACCTCTTAAAAAGATATTCATAAACCTTTCTTTTGTGCTTAATGTATCAACACATAATTATGGGGCTTTTCTTGGAAGAAAACAAAATTTTTGTTCTAATGTTTAAGATTAACTTCCTTGGGTTGGGATTATTATTTTTGTCTTTTTCTTCTTCTTCTTCTTCTTTTTTTTAAAATATATATACATATAATTTAAAAACACCATGCATCTTTAACCCATGTAACGAGCTTTCAGCTAATGACTCCCAAACTAGTTGGTCTTAGGACATTAGGTGTTAACACACCCCTACGAGCTTAGTAACTCGGGTCGTAGATACTAATATGTAGATAGTGCAATGTTTGATTCCCTTAAGCTTTTCTCCTCAACCCATGTAACAAGCGTTGAGCCAATAGCTCCCAAGTCAGTTGACTTTAGGGTATTAGGTGTTAAAACACCCATTCTAGCTTAATTGCTTAGGTTAGGGAGGCTACGAAACCAAACTTATCTACTTTTTTATTCTTGTCATTTTTTTTCTTTTTTTTCTTTTTTTCTTTCTTTTTTCTTTTTTTTGTTTTTCTTTTTTTTTTTTTTTAATTATATACTATCCCTTTCCCTTAGTTGTTACATTTAACAAAAGAATATAAATAATGTAATAATCCAATATGCAACCCACAATGATATGTTAAAGTGTGTGTGTGTAAATTAAGGTTTAAGAATACATGTTAAATAAGTATATGAGCAGAATTAAGTGATAACAATGTGAGAGTTTGTAAATCTGAATATTTCAAGAAGTATTATGATAGACCTTGTTACGAATGATTACTAAGATGCGTCTCAAGAGTCATAAAAAAGTTCTCCTTACTCTGCCATCATAGTAACAACAATTTTGCACATACTTTATGAAATAGAAAACATAGTTTTTTTTTTTTAGCTATTACCCTTTCCCCCCATCTAGAATGAGACATTGTCCTCAATGTTTAAAGGTAGAAAGATAGAGTATAGAAGATATCACCTGAAATAACGAATACTGACAAACCTGAAACACACTAAAACAAATATAAGCAACAACAAAACACAATAATAAAACCAAAAGACATAGAGATTCACAAATGAAGGCTCAAATCCAATCTAAGCTTTTTACGGCTTTTCTTAGGTGACCAATTTATACGACTCATGGAAGGATCAATTACAGGAATGAAAGATTGTAGTTGGTCAATCAATTATTCAGCAGTAGCAGCAGAGATTATGATTTGTCATGTAGAAGATGTTAGAAATTCCTGTTCCACAGCATGATCAAGAAAAGACAACAACTTATCATAATAACCATTAACATTTAACAAACCTATAGGTTTATGGTGAATGTGCAGTTGAGCCCAAGAGGAAATATGAAAGATCTCTTCCAATGTACCTAGACCACCTGGTAAAGCAATGAAGACATCAGCATGGTTAAACATTGCATTCATTCGAGCTGACATTGTAGAGACTTCAAGTTCCTCTCCAATTATTTTTCCAATGATGTCCCCTTGTGCTAAAGCTTCGGGGACCACTCCCAAAACTTGACTACCTCCTAAAAATGTAGCTATTAACACACCTCCCATTAACCTAAGACTGCCTCCCCCATACACTAAATGAATCTTTCTCTCAGCTAGCACTTGACCAAAATGATTTGCTGATTCTAAAAACTCCTTTTCTTTCCCATGACTAGATCCACCGAAAACACAAATATTTATTATATGATGACTTGAGGAACTTGCCATTTCTACACACTTCTGTATTAGTTGAATGTATGGGTTGAGTAGAAATGAAAGGAAGGAAGAGAGGGTTTTATAGATAAGAAATTAGAAAGGCAATCATAACACCTATATGTAGGCCAACTAGAGTCTCACACACTCTCTCTCTCTCTCTTTATTTATTTATTTATTTACTTTAAAAAAAAACATGTGTATGTACAGGTAGTTGTGATTGTGGCTCACATCTTCCCTTGGTTTTATGTCCAAGAACGGCTTAAACGTCCTCTATGGGTCGGGGATAGGCTTCTCATCCAGTTTTCTTAAAAACTAGCAAACAGGGTCTTTTTTAATCAAATTCCCAAGACTAAGTCGATCATGTTCTTTATGAAATAGTGGCCATAAATCATGAATTGCACGATGCACATCTCCACTAGGATGCGTCTCAAGAGTCAATAGAAGATTATCTAAAGACTTGTTACTCAGGCCATCCTTAATGAATTGTATTTTATCTTCACGGTTTATAGATACCATTCCTAAAGAACGACATTGTGTATTACAAGTCCATCTAGCACATCGATGACAGACTTCTAGTCGTTTTGGACGACGTTTCTTTGCAAAAGTGCTTTTACCTGTTCCAGGCATGTGTGAAATGAAGGAATTAGAGGACTCACCTGATAATCGGACCTTTGCTTCAATCAACCAGCGAATATCTTCAGGAATTCCATGATTCATTAACAATCTCAATCTTGCACATCTAGCACGGTAAATTTTTGTAATCGCATTCTGAGGCAGAGCGGGAAAATACTTTTTCAATTTTTCAAGATTAGTGTCCATTATCAAATGAGAATTGGAAGAGAGATTCAAAGAATTGCACAAATATATACACAGATATCAGTTATTGTGGGAAACTAAAAGAACCGACTTAAGTCACGGAGTACTGTTGTCCGCCATTTGACCGGGGTGAGAGAAACTAGCAAAAATCACTCAAAAAGAATCACAAAAACAATGTGAGAAAAACAAAATAATCAACCTTTATCTACAAGATCATTTCAACCAGTTGATTCATTTTCACTAGGAAAATTATCAAAGTAAGCTTTCAAACGATGTCCATTTTCCTTAAAAACATTGTCATTCATTGAATTCTCAATATCACAGGCCCCATAAGGATTGTTCCATCTTGATCTTAGCTCTCTAGGGAATGAATAGAGTTGAGAATTATAAAAGAAAACTTTTTGACTAGTGTCAACTTTTTGACAATTTTCACAAGTTTTACAGAACGCATGTGTGTCCTTGAACATGGTGGGCCAATAAAATCCATTTTGAAAGATTTTTATAGTTGTCTTTTTTTATGAGAAATAACTTCCACATGCTTCAGAATGACAAAGTTTTAATGACACTACTTACCTCATAGTCGGGAATGAATCTTTGAAATATTTGATCAGGATAATATTTGAATAAGTTAGGGTCATCACAATAAAAATTCTTCACTTCATTCAAAAACTTTTCTTTGTCTTGATCACTCCAATCAACTGGCAAATCTTCTAAAGCAAGAAAATTAATATTTTTATCATACCAAGGCATTGGACTAAGAGAAAGTAAGGATTCGTTAGGAAAGTAATCATCGATTGGTGTGATGTCAGATGTCGAATCTGTTGTCATTGTTGACAAAAGATTCGCATCAACATTTTCGATGCTTGTTTCATCCCTGATTTCTTCCTTAGAATAAATCATTTGCAAATCTTCAGATTCATCTAACTCATTTTTACTTAAAGTAGATTCAAGTTGATCATATACTAATTCGTCAATATGATCTACTTCTTGTAAATCATTATCATCTCCAGGTTGCTTGCAAATGTTGAAAATATTCATCTCCAATGTCATGTTTCCAAATGATAGCTTCATCAGTCCATTTCTACAATTAATCAATGCGTTAGAGGTTGCAAGAAACGGACGTCCTAAAATAACAGGAAATGAATCACATGCTTCAGCAGGTTCTGTGTCCAAGACAATAAAATCCATAGGATAAATGAATTTATCGACTTGTACTAACACATCTTTAATTATTCCTCTAGGCACTTTTACGGATCCATCGGCAAGTAAAAGAGATATAGAAGTTGGTTTTAACTCACCTAGATTGAGACTTTCAAAAACTGAATATGGAAGTAAATTCACACTAGCTCCAAGATCAAGTAAAGCTCTTTCAATTTTATGTTCTCTAATAAAACAAGAAATTGTAGGACAACCAGGGTCTTTATATTTCAAAGCATTATTGTTCTGAAGAATAGAGGAGGTAAGAAATGATGCATTTGAAAATGCAAAAAATTTCAAAACAGAAGATGAAAACTTTGCATGATAAACATATTCTTAGAAAATCCTTTCATGTTGGTCAAAAGGTTCTCTTGTATAATTCACAATTACATCTCTTTCCTAGGAAGTTAAGGACAAAATGGATTGGTCCATTTGTGATTAAATCCATCTTTGAGCATGGTGCATTTGAGGTAGAAAATCACAAGAATGGAAATATTTTCAAAGTAAATGGTCATCGATTGAAACTTTATCTTGAAAATGTTGTGGCTGAAGTTGAGACATTGGATCTTGAAGATCCAATACCATCGTAGTATAAAAAATAATAAGTTTTTATTTTTATTTTATTTTTATTTTTATTTTTATTTTCATTTTCATTTTTTTCTTCTTTCTTCCATCTCTTATATTTTCTTGTTCGTGCATTCGGGACAATGCATTATTTTAAGTTGCGAGGTGTGAGGTTCTTTATTTTCAAAAAAAAAAAAACATCAATGTTTTCTTTTATGTTTTCTTTTAGTTGTGATATGCAGGTTAAAAAAAAAATTCAAGCAAGAAGTCAGCTCATGCCCAATTGAATCAGACATTCATCCTTGAAAATAGAAGGGGAGTGATTGTGCATCAAAAGTGTCATTAAGTCTCTTATTTTATATATGTATTTATTGTTTTTATTTGGTTGTTTTTATAATAATTGATGTGTTTTTTAGTAATGAAGTTTGTTTTAATGTTTCGATAGGTTTTTGGAGCTTAAATGAATTAATTCACAAAATTCAACGTCGGAATTCAGAACAAAGAATTGAAGAGACATTTAGTTGAAGATTGAAGCAAATCTTGGTTCAAATAAGTGCTCCAAATTTGTCCCAAAAATCAATTCTATTCCAATTCTAGAAAAGAATATCATATGATTTATTTCAAGCCCAAACTTGCCTTATGTTGTGTGGAAACTTCAACCATTAAACACTCAAGGTTTCAATGTCAATCTTAGCCCAAATAATAAGTACATTTGTATACTTATTTGGTGCTCAAATTCAGCCCAAAACAGCCCCAAATCAGCCCTAAATCAACCCCAAATCAACCTTCAAATCACCCCAAACACAATCCATGATCTTACATGTCCACACAACAAATAACAATTGATTTATTTTGGGCAATCCATTGATCCAAGAAGGTAAGCACATGGATGGAAAGCTGGAGGGGATATTTTAACATTATTTTGGGTCAAAAAGAAGAAGGAGACACCTCATAAATGAGGAAAAAAAACGTGCACCAAAGTAGTTGTAAAGCTGTCTTGATTTGATTTTTCAGAACACCTTTCGGTGTTTTGCCCATAACTTTTGACTCAGGTGTCCATATGAGTTGTTCTTTAATGATCTGGAAAGGCGACAGAATTGCCTATAAATATGTCTCTAATAGACTTCTCCAGAAAAAGCTTCTAAAAGGGTCGAAGACATCAATCTTTTAGTCGTGTCAAGTTTTTGGCGCCGTTGCCGAGTTGTTATTATTATTGTTGATATTGTTATTGTTATTGTTGTTGTATTATATTGTTATTTATAATTTGTACAATTAACCTCCCTGTGGTTCGACCCCGGTCTTGCCGGGTTATTTATTACTTCGACACTCCTGCACTTGGGAGAAGACATCAATCTTTTAGTCGTGTCAAGTTTTTGGCGCCGTTGCCGGGGAGGTAAGTTCTTGTATAAATTATAGTATTTATTTTATTTTCTCTTTTCACTTTTCTTGTATATGTTTCCTTTTATTTTGTTTTCTTCCTTCTTCTTTTGCTTTCTTCTTCTTTTTATTCCTACACGTGCATGAGAGTGTGGTCACGTACATCAAGTGGCTATTGTTGTTGTTGTTATTGTTGTTTTATAATTGTTGTTTATAATTTGTACAATTAACCTCCCTGTGGTTCGACCCCGGTCTTGCCGGGTTATTTATTACTTCGACACTCCTGCACTTGGGAGAAGACATCAATCTTTTAGTCGTGTCAAGTTTTTGGCGCCGTTGCCGGGGAGGTAAGTTCTTGTATAAATTATAGTATTTATTTTATTTTCTCTTTTCACTTTTCTTGTATATAACTTTGTTTCTTTTCTTTTGATTTCTTTTTATTTTATTTTCTTCCTCCTTCTTTTGCTTTCTTCTTTTTATTTTATTTTATTCCTACACGTGCATGAGAGTGTGGTCACGTACATCAAGTGGTAGACTTTGTAGGGTATCCTCATCATTTTCAGAAAATATGGCTGAAGAAGATAATCAATCACTTCATAATGAGAATAATGAGAATAACCGTGCTAGAACACTTAGAGACCACATGAATCCCACAAGAACAAGTGCACCATCATGCATACTTTTTCCTCCTGATGCATCTCATTTTAATTTTAAACCAGGCATTATTCAACTTTTACCTTCTTTTCATGGCATGGAATTGGAAAATCCATACTTGCATTTAAGGGAATTTGAAGACGTCTGCAACACATATAATAATTTAAATTGTAGCATGAACACCATCAGATTAAAGCTTTTTTCTTTTTCATTAAAAGATAAAGCTAAAACATGGCTACAAAATTTAAGACCAGGATCCATTCGTGCTTGGGATGAAATGCAACAACAATTTTTAAAGAAGTTTTTCCCATCTCATAGAACAAACTCTTTCAAGAGACAAATCACCACTTTCACTCAAAAACCAGGAGAAACATTTTACCAATGTTGGGATAGGTATCGAGACTTGCTTAGTACTTGCCCTCATCATGGTTTTGAAACATGGAGATTGGTTTCACATTTCTATGAAGGGTTAACACCTAAAGATAGGCAAATGGTTGAATTGATGTGCAATGGAACTTTTGAAGATAAAGACCCTGATGAAGCAATGGAGTACTTAGACTTGTTAGCTGAAAATGCTCAAAATTGGGACACCGCGGGTACTTATGAGGCACCGAGTAAAACTCAACCTCATACATCTAGTGGAGGTATGTACAACCTTAGGGAAGATCATGACCTTCAAGTCAAGTTTGCATCTTTAGCTAGAAAAGTCAAGGCACTAGAATTGAAAAAGAGTGGTCAATTAAAATCCGTTGAAAACATTGTGTGTCAAATCTGTGAAACAAATGAACACTCAACCAACGATTGTCCAACCTTGCCTTCTTTTAAGGAATGTCTTCATGAACAAGCCCATGCTTTAAACAGTTTTCAAAGGGCCAACCACAACCCATACTCCCAAACATACAACCCTAGTTGGAGAAATCACCTAAATTTTAGTTGGAAGAGTGAGAACAACAATACACAAACTTCACAACCACCGTTTCAAGCACACCATAATTTTCAAAATTCTCATGGATATGCACCTCCTTATGCTCCACCGCTCAGAAGAAATCTTGAGGAAACATTGCATGCATTCATTGAAAAGCAAGAGATAATTAATACTCAACTTGTTCAAAACATGACAGATTTTAAAGATACTCTTGCTAAATTAACA
>NW_011503963.1:4387-7734 GCF_000495115.2 Populus euphratica | reverse complement strand
ATGAGTAAAGTCACGAGTTTTTAGAATTAATAGAAGTTAACTCAGGCTAAATTTTTTTTTATTTCTTTGTTATTATTATCTATTTTTTAATTACATTGTTAAATTAATTGAGATTATTGAATCCAATAAAGTTAATAATCTAACTCTTGGATTTCTTTTACTTTTTAAAAAACACTATTATCACCTAAGATTTCTTTTTACATTAAAACAATAATTTGTTCAATCTGCGACAACATGAGCACTAAACACATCTAGCTATAGTGCCTTTTCTTCGTATCTTTTGTAATTGTTGACTTTGGCCCTTGAAATTTTTTTATTTTTTTAATTTCATCATTATCTAATAATTTCTTTTGGTTAGTTTGATATGTGCATGGCTGGATGCAATGTTGAAATAGGTCGTGGCTTTAGGTTATTAGGGACCAGATTTAACACCGAGTAAGGTTTTTCTTTTTTATTGTTTTCATGCCATGAAAAAGTATTTTGGTCTCGGACTTTTTTTTGTGGTTGAGAATAGGAGTTTATCTAACACAATTTTATCAACGATAGTCATTTGAATTTGAACAAATTGATAGTACGTAGAGTTGAATTTCATTTGCCTGAAATATATTAAATTCAGCCAGTTAAGTAAACCAATGTTTCCTTTTGAGAACCGAAGCTCCTCCATTTTCAATGATACTCAAGACTATTTACGGAGGGAAAACACCATCTGACTTTCATCTCGGCAACCCTACAAAGTAATACAAGGGGAGGAAAGCGCCAGCCACAGCACAGATGGGCAACAAATGTAGTATTGCTATCAGAGAATATCATAATTTACCATGTTACAGAGACTGTAAAACAGCAAAATTCGCATACTTCACATGGAAAATAATTCCTCCCTCCTCAACACAGACTCTGTTCTTCATTCATCCTCCTGGCTACGCAACCTCGCGAGCTTGTTAGTTACAACAACATCAAGCTGCGCGCTCGCTCCACAATCTCTTTCCTCTTCCTTGTTGACACATTATGTGCTATCTCAGCGCAGTAAGTCCTGGATCACATTAAAAAGAATCGTCAATTGGGAAAGAGAGTGATCTGCTTGGTATAAAGTACTCTGACAATAAGAGCTTATCTGTGTTTTTACCTGTTGTGCATCATCAACACCTCTAGCTCTTTGACATTGTGGACAACAAATTCCTTGAAGCAGTTTGGAAGATAATGACGAGTCTTCTTGTCAGAACCATAACCAATATTGGGCATCAGAGTACATCCCTTGAACTTTCTTCAAACACGAGAATCAATACCCTTTGGTCTGCGCCAGCTTGTCTGTCAAAAATTATGAAGACTGAAACATAGGTATCAGAAGAAAATGAAACGCTTATGAAGAAGATCCATATAGTAACATTGAGAGAAGGAGAGTTATGGGAAACAAATCAAAGAAACCGGCTAACAGGAAAACATGGGCAGCCAGGCAACAAAGAGATGTAAGCAGGGATAAAGTAACAGTAAAGCTTGTAGGGACCAGCTAGCTGTGTCGCATCGCAGGGCCTGTTTATAATCTGTTTCTGCCCTTTACACGAAATGCCCAGCCACAAAAACAAATTCTGGACATCAGATACCATGGGCAAATGGCAACATTTAATAGACCTCTACATCCTAAGAAATTTAGAGAAGATAAACCAAGCATAAGAAACCCCACATTGAAAGACTAGCCAAAATCTGCAACCTCAGCCGAAAGATGGTGATTTTTTTATGATCATCACAGTACAATCAGCACTGACAAATGATTTGCATCATAGATTGCAGTGTAAATATAGAAAATAGAATACTATATAATAAACAGCCGCATGGATATGCAAATGAGATCAGATGGTAGTGCATGTATAAAATTCATCATCCTATAGCAGAAATGGTGGATAAATATCATCACACCTCATTGCATATCTCCTTAACTCAAAAAACTACATGTAGATCTAAAACATTAACAAAACTAAAAACAGTAAGAAGTCGCTTTTTTCCCTGAAGGATCAGATCAAAATAATTTAATCAGCAGCTTCCATTAGGACTAAGACTAGGTGTCAAAAAAGCTTCATCATATCCTTCAAACCCAGGGACAAAAGAAAAGGACTACAACTCCTATCCTGTAAACGAAACAAGGAAATCAGACTATACAATTATACTGATTGAAGATTAAAAAAAAAAAAAGGGTAGTTGTTTAGCCTAAAAGGGACCGGATTGTCGATCGCTAGCTCGCCATACTGCAACCAAAGAAGGAAGCAAATGAGACTGGGTGTCAAATGGGCTCTTCATTACAAGGCTAAAAAAACCAATTTCAAAAAATAAAAAATAAAAATTATAAGACATGGTCCAATGATTATAAGTTGAAGGAATCAGACAAGGAATGTCAATCACCATCCTGCACCTCAAAATGCAAGTAAGACTGGGGCGACAACAAGTATCATCATTTTCCTTACAGAATCCCAACGTTGTAAGCTAACATATTTAACAAAAGTAAATCATACCTTGACAGAGATCTTGCGGTCACTTTGTGGCCTCTTGAACTTCTTAACTCGCTTCTTAACAATCTTCTTCGTAAGCAGCATTCAAACAAAACACGCACCAACCACATTTGTTAGCTCCATACACATAAGATGATAGCATTTGAAAATCAAAGAAGAGAGGAGAGGAGAATAGAAAATGGAGAGGCAGAGAGCTCACGGTGGTTCGCTACGCCTACGCCGCCGAGATTTCAAGAGTGTGGTTCGGCTCAAGAAGCAAGAGAGAAAGCATGTTTAGGGTTTTCCGTCTTTCCACGGGTCGAATTCAAGAGACCTGGGCCGTCGTAGTATGACAGGTCAGCGGTGGAGAATTATGGTTCTCTTAATTACTTGTCATGCCTCTGTGGCTAACACCTTGGCCGTCTGGGCGATCGGGTCTTACAGAACTTGTCCGATTATTTGGAAGCGGACAATTTTTTTATGTTTATCATATATTATAATTATAACAAAATCTAAAAGAAAATGGAGTTTTCTACTGTGAAAACACTATTGGTCTGCGATATGATATTAATAAAGAATTAATATAAATTTTTTTATTAATTAATCCATATTTTCCTTGAGACCATATTTGTTTTTTGAAAAATAGTTTTTGGAAATTTATTTTTTAAATTTTCCTGTATTTATTTGTCATTAGAAAAATTATTCAACAAAAAACACTTTCCGGTCAACGAAAAACACTTTTTAACTGTATTTGTCATTTTCTGGTCAATAAAAATATTTTTTAGTCAAAAAAATTAGCTTAGTTTTCAAGAAAGTGTTTTCCTTTTAGCTGTGTTTGTTTTCTGAAAAGTGGTTTCCGGAAAAAAACTT
>NW_011503963.1:0-4175 GCF_000495115.2 Populus euphratica | reverse complement strand
AAAAAAATATTAATAAATTATTTTCCAGTTCATTTTTCATAACATAACCAAACACTAAAAATTATTTTTCAGTTTATTTTTTATAATACTATTAAATATCAAAAAATATTTTACTTTTTAAAAATGTTTTTTTTTTTAGAATTCACTTGCGTGCAAATAAACGGATCCTAAATGTTGCTCCAGTCACACGCTTGTGTGAAGTAGTAAAACCATGGAAGATGAAAGTAGGGAAATTACGTAATGAAGGAAATTGTAATAAAAGATGTAATTATAGTAGAGAAATGTAAAAGTAGTTAAATAGTGTGAAAATGAGAGGAGAATTTATCGTTTAAGTGAGAGGTGTCGGCCAACCAAGAGAAAAGACATGAGAATTGTGGAATTTTATGAATAAATATATAATTGGATGTATTTAACATCCAATTAATTAAAAATATCGATTATAATGAGATGGATTTAAATAGAATTTTTGCATGTTGGATGAAAATAAAAATATTATATATGATTAGAATTTAAACACTTTGGATAGTAAGAATATAAATTAATGTGGTAGAATTTTGTTGATTCTCGGATTGAAACTAATGAATAAATAATAAGAAAGAGAAATAATATTGTAGGGGATCGTCATATTATTGACAATTAAAAAAATTATTAAATTTATTAATATCTATAAAGAGATTGTTGAATTGTTGACAATCAAAAAATTTGTCATATTTATTGAACAAATTACGGATTTATTGATATCCATTAAGAGATAATCAAATTGTTAACAATTAGAATGATTGTCAAATTTATTGACATTTAGGAATGAATAACTAAATTGTTGACAATTAAAATAATTATTGAATTTATTGGTATGTAGGAAATAATTAGATTGTTTAATAATTAGAAGGACTGTTAAATTTATTAGCATCCCTTGTATTATTCATAATTAAATGAATTGTTGAATTTATTTACATCCGTGAGGGGATAGTCAAAATAATGGTAATTAAAATAGTTGTTGAAGTTAAATCAATTAGAAGAGATTGTTGTTAAGATGTGATAATTAATTTTGATTAGTTGAAAATGTGAATGATAGCTTTTGTTTTTTTTTAAAAAAAAATTGAGTTAAATGTTGGTGTTAAGTGTAGTCAATGGTTTATGGATAATAAATTTTATGATTAAAATAATAATTATATTATTATATTTTATTTATTTAATTATAGATTCATTACAAGTCACGCGGGACTAAAAAGGCATAATATTATGATCAATATAGTTTATAAGATAAATCAATATAATAATATATATTGTAGATTTTTGTGAATAAGTATGTAAATAGAATAATGTTTGCACCATGTAAATTAAATAACTTTTATTCTGACTATTGTAATAATTAAATGATTGTTAACTAAAATTATATTTAGAGATATATTAAAACGGGTCTAATGTAAGATACCAAGTAGATATATGAATATATAATTATATGTTTGTATATTTTTAATTAAAAAATAGGTTAGTAGCTATTTATATTTTATATCCCTTTAAATGTTCATTCCATATGGATAATTAGATATATGATTGTGCATGATGCAATGTAATTATAAAGTAACTCATTGTAGATGTAAAAAAGAAATAAAAAATAAATTTTATGTTGTTTATTAATGAAGCAATTAAAAATTACTATTAATTCGAAAATGAATTAAAATTTATAGGTTCAACAAGCTCTTAGATAATTTATTAAATACTAATATTAAAACGTTATTGATTAATTTGAAAAGTAGTTTTTTATTTAAATGTACATGTGATATGTGTATAATATAAGGAGTCTATTTAGAAAACTACCTAATTCTTGCATGTTTTATTCTATAAAATAATTACATTAAATAATAATTAAGAATTAGAAAAGATGCACAACTTTCTTCAACAAATTATATTAAAAATTTAAATTTTAAAAGGGTATGTTATGGATCCAAAGGTACATTTTATTTTTAATATTTATTTGAATTTAAAAATCATGAAGTTATAATATAAAATGTATTATAATTTTATATTTGATTGTTTATGTTTATATTTAGAGAATCACTTAAATGTTGTATCTTAATGTTTTTATGTTTTTCTTAATAAATTGTTTAAAACTAATTCTTTATTGTAATTGAATTAATGTATAGTGTTTGATTTGAATTTAATTAATAAATAAGTTTAATTCACATGTTTGGAAGATATAAAACTCAATTTTTTTTATTTTTTTTATTTTTTTTAAAAAGGGATAAATTAATATTTTAAGAAATTAATTATAATATTAAATCTTTTTTTTTTAGAATTGTAAATTAAAAGGGTTGATATATTTGATAGTATTTTAAGAGATTTGAAATGGAATCTTTTAGTACCCAGAGATTCCGAACTTGAATAGTAAATTATTTATCAGTCCCTATATGTGTTAATACATTACAACTTGATCACTAATATTTCCAAATCTTTAATTTAATCCTTTATTGTTGTTTATTGCTATCTTATAAATTAAACCATGTGTCGCACGTGTACGGCGTCGCGGCGATCATCCATCATCCATGCTAACGATGGGATGTGGTGTATTTTTAGCAAGATATGAAGAGACATATGAAGATACAAGGAATTCTTGTCTCTTATCAGTGAAAACATTGAATGAGAGTCGCCACCTAGTATTCTGGTAACTAGGAACCATAACTGGTCTTTAGAGATTGGGCACGGAGATTGGTTGCGTAAAGGGAAGGTATTAGCACCCCGACTACGCCCTACCTAAGGTAGGCTGCATTGTTTTGTCTGATAAAATATGAAATCATGTTGTGGTATCTAATTATATATGTATCTAAAAACCAAAAGAAAATTTTAAAATCAAGAATACATGTTACGTATAACCTCATAATCCCTGATACTAAACAAAACAAAAAAATTTCTTGTTGTTTTTGATATTTTGGCCAATGTTCTCTTGACTTTAATAAACTGATTATTAAAGCCAAAATGCATGCTAAAATATTGTTTTTGATGTATGAAAAATACAATATGATTTTTTTTTATTTTTTGTAGCTTTGAGACACTTGGCCGTATGCATAAAAACATTTTTTTTTGTTGATTTTAATTTTTTTTTAGTTGATAAAAAAAAACTCGGGTATTTTTAATACCGTATTTGTATATTTTTTTCAACAAAAAATATAGACCAATACTAAGCAAAAAAGGCATAAATAATAAAAAGAGAAAAATATAAACATATAAAAAAAATTAATTTTTTTTTAAATGGGCCAGACTCGGCCCAGATCAGTGGGTTGGGCCAGACCCGGTCCAAAACCAAATGGGTTGGGTACTGTACAAACAATGACCCGTGTACAGTAACCAGCTAAGTTTTAAAAAATGGGCGGACTCGGCCCAGATTAGTGGGTTGGGTTGGGCCGGACCCGGCCCAAAACCAAATGGTTGGTTACTGTACAAACAGTGACCGTGTACAGTACCACCCTGCTCCTTCATTTGCTGCAGAACGTGAATTAATTCACGTTCTGCATGCTAATGTAGACCGGAAAAAATAAAAAGATAGGGCAATTGGAGATTACCTGAGATTGGTGTCGGGGCGGTGCTGCTGGCGGCAGAGACACGGTGGCGGGTGTTTTGGTGTGTTTTTCTTCTCTCTCTCTCCTCGGTTTTGCACAGTTTTCTCCTTCTTCTTCTCTCTCCCTCTCTTTTGTTTTTTGTTTTTTTTTTCTCTTCTCCTCTCCTCTCTCTCGTGTTTGGTTTCCTTCTCTCTTTCTTTTTCTCCCTCTCTTCGTATCTGCCTCCTCCTCTTTCTTTTTTTTTCACTTGCTGCCTCCCTTGCTTTTATAGGCAAAAAAATAGGGGAGGGGACGTGGCTGGGGTGGCCACTGTGCAGCTGCTCCTCCACCGTTCTTCGAGCACGTGGAAAGTGGGTTGTGTCGGAGTCTTTTTGAAGTTGAATTGTCGGTAAAAAGATCGATGAAAACAGAGGAGAAAAACACATTTTCTTCCCCTGTTCTTTGCGTGTCCAGGGGAAGAAGATGATGGTACTGTTCAAAATGGCACCGTTTTGAGTTTTCTGTTTTTTTTATTTATGAATAGTGCATATGAATAGTGCATATGAACAGTGCATAAAACGACGTCATTTTTTCCAAAATGTGTCGTTTCATTTAACTGAGATTTGGCGCCAAAATGCG
>NW_011503926.1:3694-7933 GCF_000495115.2 Populus euphratica | reverse complement strand
GAGCCACATGGTCTCAAGAGGGGGCGATTGCCTCCTTAATTTTTCTTTTCAACATATTTTTTATATTAAAATATACCGTTGCACCTTTAAACTTTTTTTTAAAAGTAATTTTTATATTAGAATATTAATAATGTATTAACATAATTTTTTTTTCTAATTACTAATTAACCCAAGTTAGCTATTGTTAATTTACAATATAATATATAATATATATGTTTAGCACATTTCATTAATTTTTTCTTTCTTTCATTAATTAACTGAGAGCTTTTCTTTTCTTTTTTAAGCTACTATTCTTGCATCTCTCTTTTTAATAAAATTTTTCTTCAAGTTCCAAGCTATTAGATAGTTAAGTAAATAATTTCTTATACTTTATGTTTTAGGTAAGTTTTCTTTATCTTTTCTATTTGTTTTATTGTTTAATTCTAGTTTTATTCTTTTACAATTAGTTACTAAAAATATTAGGGTTTATAATAATTTAAGGGTTTGTGAATTAATATGTGAGTAATATTATATGTATATGGATATGAATTTAAATAATTTTTCATGAATTGATAAGTATTTTATTGTGAATTTCATATTAAAAATGAATGGCGATAAACTTACAAGTAATTAAAAATGAAGTATAGGACAACTTAAAAATTTAAAGACACAATAGAGAAATAAAAAAATATTTAACATTTATGTTTAACCCAAGTGTAGAAAATAATTAGTTAACGATAATAACATCAATTTGTCATAACAATCATTTTAAGTTATGATTTTAGTTACTCTCTATTATATGTTAGTGTAAAATTATTATCAAGAACTTCTCTAATTCTTAAAAAATTTAGAAAACACAAGCGTTGAATCCACTCTAAACAAAAAAATAAATGAATGATAGTTTGATTGTATATATTAAGAAAAATATCTTTAATAAGATTGATAATAAAATTATTATGAAGTGGTTTTAAAATATAGAACTCGAAAAGAACAATTATAATATAATTTTTTTATTTTAAAAGTATTTTTAAATTAATTTTGATTGATATAAGTTAATAGATATATTTCAAAATTAATTTCTTAATATAATGTGCGTCTACATAAAATATAATATCAAATATTTATTAATAATTTATCCTTTCATTTAAAAATTCCTAACTCTTTTATTGGCTATAGAGATGAGCTACCTGTTAGAATTATCCCAGTGTCAGAATCACTTGAAAGATCAACAGGACCACATGATCACTTTATTATTGAGATAATATTTCATAAATAGTTGTGTTGTGTAATCTTTTTATAATTAAATATATCAAATTTTTTAATTGATATTCCAGCATTAAAACTAGTTACACTTGAAATCTTGAATTTTGGGAGAAAATTTCCCTTCATTTTATTTTAAAAATTAAAAATATTTGAAATCCAACCTAGCTATTAATAAGTTATTAAAATGAATTGCTATGCTGGATTTTCACTCCTTATATATATAGAGAGAGAGAATGAATCGTTAAGTTGGGTTTCAATGTCTTTTTATATTTTAAAAAAAATTCGAGTTAATAAATTAAAATGTTTTAATAAATATATAAGATAAGATGGTGATTAGACTGTTTCAACGGCAAGCAAAGCAATTATTCAACTCCAGCATAGGAATGCCATCAAAATCATGTGAATAGGGCTATGAAGTCACAATCTAGGCAAATCTCTCCACGTAAAACACCTTGACAACCCAACAACCAGATCGATGAAGGTAACAGCGTACTTATTAGTAAACATGCACACAGCTCAGCTAGATGCTGATATATGATCGAGAGATTCGACAAGAGAAAATTAAAATGCCCAGAAAAACCCAAACTACAGTAGCTATTCTGAACCATTATATGAGGTCATAAGGGATAATTTCACGGTTTGATGAGACCCTAGCATCTAGCATTTTTAGATTTTCTTTGATTTCTATAGCTGTCAGAGAGGATGAAAACCACACAACACTAATACAGCGTTTTTTTTTTTTATGTTGTTGTCTTTTGATGTGTGACTTGTCTATGAAAACGAAGTTTCCCTTTTGAATATGAGGGTTTTGTTTTTTTTTTAAATATATCCAAGGTGAGATTTTGAAAAAAAAAAAGCTGAGAAAAGAAAAAGAAATCGCACAGGTACACAATCCCCTCGTAGGTGCTTAATAGCGATGGTGGTTTTATCAAGTACAAGCTTGTTCATCAAAATAAACAGAACCCTCATCCTCTATTCAATTACCTGTCATTTTACTCACTTTGAGCTTTGTTTAGAACTCGAGGGGTTGTAGCATTTGTTCAAAAAAAATTTATGTGTGACTTGTCTATGAAAACGAAGTTTTGAGGGGTTGTAGCATATGTTCAAAAAATTTTAAAAAAATTATAAATCTTCTGACGGGTTTTAACTGGAATTTCCTTCAAAAAATGAAACGTATTTTTTTAGTATTTTAATGGGATTTCTTATTTCATAAAGTGGTGCACTTAGAATTCAAGACTGAAAATTGCAACATGCAAGGTATCGGACACAATGGCCCAGTGGGCCTTTAAGGATGGCTACGCCTTGACAAGCTGTCCAGCTTCATGCTCTGTTTATTTCCAAGAAAATGAAACCATTTCCCCTGACCTTCTACGAGATAAATAAATATATGATTATTTTTTGAGTCAGAAAAAATGGTAATGTCTTGAGAGGAGAGAGCATTTATTCCTTTCTAATTAAAAAGGAAAATAGAAAAACGCTTCCAAATGTTACATGTTAACATTATCGTTCATTATACTTGTGATTGGTTTTCCGTTTTTTAAAAAATTATTTTCCATAAAATACGCCACTCTAATCCAAAAAAATAAATCAACTTTCGGAAATGAACAAACTGGGCTTCGCTCTGTAAATCTTGTTAGATTAGAGGATCGGGAAAGAGCATGTGCACGAGAAAATTAATTTGGCCGGGCAGTAAATTAACTGAACGAGAAGGCTTTGGAAATCACAGCATCCCTCCTGGTGAAACTGATGAAAAGAAAGAACTACAGTAATGAGGCGAGCCCGCTTTAGCTGCCTAACTGTCAGCTTTCGGTTCCTTTTTAAGCCATGGCTTTAAGTTTTAACCCTTTAAATGCCATGGCCGATTGCTTTGCTATATTAAAGCAATTGAAGGAGAAGTTATATATTGTCTTCAGTGGTTATTGTTCTGGACAGTCGGTGGGTGCCGCTCGCTTACCTTAGATGCATCACAAATAAATGCCCATCTGCATATTTTCACAAGTCATAACTCTCACTGTTTAACTAAAAAGA
Source organism: Populus euphratica (assembly GCF_000495115.2). Lineage (NCBI taxonomy): Eukaryota > Viridiplantae > Streptophyta > Magnoliopsida > Malpighiales > Salicaceae > Populus > Populus euphratica. Next base: position 4,663 of record NW_011503926.1, on the reverse strand, counting down.
ATCCGACCCCAGTTTCTCACGGCCCTGGCTGATGATTTGATTGAATGTCAGACCTCCTTTAGGTAGTTTTTGCAGCATCATTCATCCATTTGTACCGCTGGACAGAAAAATAGAAGCAGCATTTAACATGGTAGAGTCTGGTCTGTAGCGATGTTTTATCAGCACCAGCAACTGTTCTTGAAGTAGAGGAACATGTATCAGAAATCCTGTATGATGTATTTATGAGACAAATCTGATACAAGTCAACAAATTAATGACATCGATACCGAACTAGATTTTCGGCACTGCCAAGGCCCCGAGACTCGTGCGTTTAGAACGGCAGGCTTTTAAATCGAAAAAACTACAACGAATGTTCATAAAATAATCAAAGGAGGACGGTCATGCAGTCGAAGATGTCCGTTTAAGAGATAGTTTTCCATTCCGAGCTAGGAAGGGGTATGAGCAAGAGGACCCTCTAAAATAAATTATACTTATTTTAATCACAAGTCGAGTCGAGTTTAATCACTCATCATTGATTTTACTTATTATTAAATAGCCATCTTAAGGAGAGAAAAAATAATTTTGCATCCTTTTTTAAATACCTTCACTTGAGTATATAAAAATATTTAAAAATACCTTAAAATTATTATTTTGATTTTCTTAAATGAAAAATATACTAAAAAAACAATTTCAATTACAGTAACAAATAAACACCGAAAATCTTTTGAATTTAAAGTTTACATGATGTCACCGCTGCTTTGTTTTAAAAAATTATTTAGTTAAAAGATTTAAAAAAAATCAAGATTTAATAAGAATCCATAAATAGATAAATTAGAAAATAAATATTAGGCCCCAGATCAATCCAATAACCACAAAATACCTCGAGAGAACTTTCACATCCCACTGATTGAATTGGCATACTCCTCAATCACTCGAATTGAATGAGTGAAATCGTTGTTTTTTTTTTTTGGGGGGGGGGGGGGGCACCAA
>NW_011503926.1:0-3563 GCF_000495115.2 Populus euphratica | reverse complement strand
TGTTTTTTTTTTTTTTTGGGGGGGGGGGGGGGTTCCAAAATTGAACCGAGTCACGAGTCGCGTGAGTTTTCAAAAAAAACAAAAAACAAGCCATCATAATAAAAATGACAAAATACATCGTAAAATGACGGGACTGACCTCGTCTTATCATTAGCTCCCGATATGATATTATTATTATTACTATGATGTCCCCATAACACACAATTACAGGTGCGGAACCGAAATATACGGCGAGTCACATGGGGCTACGATAAACTGTCCAAAACATATCGAGTGTTCCGAATCCAAACTCTTAATTAAATTCTGGGAATCCTTTTAAATTTTAAACTACTATCAAAATAAATTAAATGCTAAATTCTCTGATTTATAATTTTAAAAAGAAAGAATTTAATATTAAAATTAATTACAAAATTTTGAAAAAATAAAAGGAAAATAATATAACAAATACAGAAATTTAATTTTATCTCTTTTAAATATTTAAAATTAATTTATTTATCAACAGAATTTAATTATCTTACAAAAGGTAAAAAGTGCTAAAAAGCTCAAAAAAATTATTCATACCATTATAAAAAAAAATAAAAAGAAAAAAACATATAAAGCATATTAAAATATTTTTTTATTTAAAAAACTATTAAAATAATTTTTGGTATCAATATAAAAATAAAAAATAAATTTTAAAATTTTGTAAAATACTTTCGTAACGTAAAATTAAATATGCAGGCTTAGGCCGTACACTGCCTAATCGACACGAAAGCAGTTTTGTCGTGGAGAGCGAGAAGCCGTCGATTGGTAAGAAAAAGAGTGGTGTGTCAGAAAACCTGACTCCTTTCACGTGGCTCCAGATTCGCCGCCAGTTGGATCCCACCACCACGGCAATCACAAAAGAGAGTTTGTTTGACCTCTCAGAATCCCCGTCAATCGACACATATTTTAATTTTAAAAAAATTAAAACCATAAATTAAAAATATTAGTGAAATAATGTATCTTACAAATAAAAAAGAAAATTACAGTATTAGCCTGTCGCAATTCTAAAACACTGTGTCTGATGGATATCACATTTATTTATAAAGCGTGATTGATAGTTTACCTTGTCATGGCCTGGAACGACAGCGTACCCTGTTGTTATTTTGAAGTCACCATGGGTCACAAAATTATACCTCCTCCCCCTTTTCTCTTCCAACAAAAACATTCGGCCCCCCTCTCTCTACAAAATTTCTATGAATTATCAAGTCTATTATTTCAGAAAAATTTTAAAATTTCCATGCTAATAGTACAAGATAAACATATATTGATTTGTATAAACAAACACAACACATTATTAAGTTAATGCAGTTTAATTCATCTTGGATAAGTTAATCTTCAGTGAATTATCACTTAAATTTCGTTACACCTTGGAGTTAATTTAATCTTGTTTGTTTCCATTTATATACGAGGTATATGTAATTTATATTCATCTTTAAATTGAATTTTTATGTTATGGCTAATACAAAATATAATTTAGATTATTTTTCATTATATCTCATAAAGAATATTTTTTAAACTTGAAATATGTGAAGATTTACATTGTTTTATGTTTAGTTTTATTTGTTGGGATGTGCGTGGTTAAGTTTAAAATTATTTATTTTTATTCCTTTTTAGATTCAAGTATATTTTCATATAAATAACTATTTGTATTTATGTTTTAAAAAGATTTTTAAAAATTATTTTTGTAAAATTAATAATTTTTAATATTTTAAAAATATTTTGATATGTTGATGTCAAAAATATTTTTTTTAAAATAAAAAAATTATTTTAATATATTTTTAATAAAAAATATTTTATTATCATCACACTTCTAAATACATTTTAATTATTCCTGGTATGGGATTATGGCCAAATGAATCGATTAAAATTCAGTTTTTTATTTAAAATTATTTTATTTTAAATTGTTTTGATGTCTTAATAGTAAAAATAAATAAAATATTATTTTAATATCCTTGCCTCGAGTATTTCCAATCCTTGATGCTCTTTGTGCACGGTTGCTTTCAGAGTTAAAATGTGAATGGATATGCCCACCTCTTTCATGTATCTTGTTTGTTAGTTGAATCTTTCAAATCTTATTACCTTCGGGATTTGGAAAAACAGGTTCAATGTGACCTCCCATTCGTTTGTTATCTCCAGGAACCTCCAGGACTTCCACTTCGATCCATTTTACCAGCACCGAGCCTCCATGCTAAAGGGTTAATTCCCATGTGAATTTCTCAGAAGGAGAATAAAAAAACAAGAAGAAGACGTTCTGTTAATTCGACAGTAACAACAAACATGTCTGGTTTTTTTATCCTATTCTCTGATGGTATTCGTGTAACCAAACACAACGAATATTGAGGCGATGTTCCCATAAAGAGACTGGAAGGCAAGTGACAAGCAGAGGAGACATTGATATGAAATGACCTGCTTCATCGATACCAGGCACTGTCAAAGAAAGCGCAACTGACAAATGGTTTTTTGATTCGTTCAAGAAAACCACAAAAAAAAGTAGAAAGGTTGTTCATCCGCTAGCTGGTATCATTTATTCTGCTGAGTTATTTCGGATTTTCATTTCTAACACGTATAAATGAGGATAAACCAGGAATTGAACAGGTGGAGCTATACACACACCGGCGGGGTTAAAACTTGACAGATTCCCGTTTACAGTTAAATGTGAGTCGCCATCTAGGGTACGCCCAAAAAAAAACAGAGAGAAACGTGGGCAAGTGCGGGAAGAGAAGACAAATCAAATTCTTGTAATCTTAACTTGCCCTTGGTGTTTTTGAAATGTTGGTGGCAATAAAAAAAATCCTGTGTTTTCTTTAAGGTCTACGTTATCCCAATGTTTTATCACAATAGTGCTCAAACTGAAATTAAATTTACTACCTACGCCAAGATCATTCCATTTCACCCAAGATAATTAGATTATATTAAATTAACTTTGTATAATTTAATTTTAGGCTTGAACTAGTTAGATAATCAAGTTGAAAGATTTTTTGTTTTATCAATTTCACCCTCAAGCTTCTTTGTTTTAATTGATAGGCTAGATTACTTTAAACAGATAAAGTTGATAGTCATGTTAAAAAAAATTTATATTATTTAATTTAAAATTTAGCTAAGTAAAGAATTAAATCAAGAGGGTTTTTTAGTCAATTTTATTTTTAAATTTTTTTATTAATTAACTGAGTTTGTCTTTCAACAAATCAAGTTAACTAACTTATATTAAAACAAATTCTAGTAGTTTAATTTTAAATATATGTAAAGAGATATATGAAAATACTGTCAGATTACCCTACTTAGTCACGTGCAACAACAATATCAATAGTAATCTGACCCGTGCGTCACTGTAAACTAGTCCAAATCTAAATACCAGGCCATCAGTTAATCGTCTTTATTTGCCACACCCCGCACACTTCTTACTCTTAGGACGACCATCAACAATATAAAGCCTTCGGCTTTGGATGTCTGTAAACCATCAATATTCAAAACTCAAGCCAGAGTGAGTAAAAACTCGCTTAAATCTCTTAAAAACTGTCTTTCAACTTTTATACTGGAAA
>NW_011503950.1:0-7790 GCF_000495115.2 Populus euphratica | reverse complement strand
TGTTCTCACTTTTCCAATTGAAATTTGGGTGATTTCTCCAACCAGGGTTGTATGTTTGTGAGTATGGGTTATGGTTGGCCTTTTGGAAACTGTTTAAAGCATGAGCTTGTTCATGGAGACATTCCTTAAAAGAAGGCAAGGTTGGACAGTTACTGGTTGAGTGTTCATTTGTTTCACAGATTTGACACATAATGTTTTCAACAGATTTTAATTGACCACTCTTTTTCAATTCTAGTGCCTCGACTTTTCTAGCTAAAGATGCAAACTTGGCTTGAAGGTCATGATCTCCCCTAAGGTTGTACATACCTCCACTAGATGTATGAGGTTGAGTTTTACTCGATGCCTCATAAGTCCCCGCGGAGTCCCAATTTTGAGCATTTTCAGCTAACAAGTTTAAGTACTTCATTGCTTCATCAGGGTCTTTATCTTCAAAAGTTCCATTGCACATCAATTCAACCATTTGCCTATATTTAGGTGTTAACCCTTCATAGAAATGTGAAACCAATCTCCATGTTTCAAAACCATGATGAGGGCAAGTACTAAGCAAGTCTCGATACCTATCCCAACATTGGTAAAATGTTTCTCCTGGTTTTTGAGTGAAAGTGGTGATTTGTCTCTTGAAAGAGTTTGTTCTATGAGATGGGAAAAACTTCTTTAAAAATTGTTGTTGCATTTCATCCCAAGCACGAATGGATCCTAGTCTTAAATTTTGTAGCCATGTTTTAGCTTTATCTTTTAATGAAAACGGGAAAAGCTTTAATCTGATGGTGTTCATGCTACAATTTAAATTATTATATGTGTTGCAGACCTCTTCAAATTCCCTTAAATGCAAGTATGGATTTTCCAATTCTAAACCATGAAAAGAAGGTAAAAGTTGAATAATACCTGGTTTAAAATTAAAATGAGATGCATCTGAATAATGCCCATGAAAAGAAGGTAAAAGTTGAATAATACCCGGTTTAAAATTAAAATGAGATGCATCAGGAGGAAAAACTATGCATGATGGTGCACTTGTTCTTGTGGGATTCATATGATCTCTAAGTGTTCTAGCACGGTTATTCTCATTATTTTCATTATGAAGTGATTGATTATCTTCTTCGGCCATATTTTCTGAAAATGATGAGGATATCCTACAAAGTCTACCAGTTGATGTACGTGACCACACTCTTATGCACGTGTAGGAATAGAACAAAAGGAAGAAGAAAACAAAAGAAGAAGAAACATGAGAAAATAAACAAAGTTATATACAAGAAAAGTGAAAAGAGAAAATAAAATAAATATTATAATTTATACAAAAACTTACCTCCCCGGCAACGGCGCCAAAAACTTGACATGACTAAAAGATTGATGTCTTCTCCCAAGTGCAGGAGTGTCGAAGTAATAAATAACCTCGCAAGACCGGGGTCGAACCACAGGGAGGTTATTTGTACAAATTATAAATAACAATAATACAACAACAATAACAATAACAATAACAATAACAACAACAACAATAATAATAGTAATAGTAATAATACTACTAATAATAATAATAATACTACTAATAGTAATAATACTAATAATAATAATAATAATAATAATAATAATAATAATAGTAGTAGTAGTAGTAGTAGTAGTAGTAGTAATAATAATAATAATAATAAAGAAAGAGAAGAAGAAAAAGATGATGAGAACTTGGAGATGGAAAATTAATGTAAGGATTAAACAATAATAATAACAAATGTCAAGGTTAGAGGTTCCACTAATGGTATGTCAAACAAGTATAATATAAACTCTTATTATTCAATTGGAAACCACACATAAAAGAGGTTCCAATGAGATTATAAATTGTTAACATAATTACATTAGTCATCTTATTCGATTAATGCTAATACTTGTAAATCTCGTCAAGCATTCATGATTATAACTTATGTTAACAAAAAATCAAGTTCCTTTCATAGCTCAGGTGTCGGTTATACCATACATTATGGGCTATGAAAGTGCCAAGCATTCGTTGTACCAAGTGTTATACAACATAAATCAAGATTAGTCATTTAACAAGCAGAGTATTAAAGAGTGAACAAGATAACAAATATAAAAGATGTTAGTATCAAACATTAAAGTCCATATTAAGTTTACATTATACTTATTCTTACACCATTAGTGTAACCTTTTCACCTTGACATGACTAACTTAGCTAGACATAATGAAAGAAAGCAAAATAGATAAACAAAATAAGAACATAAAAGTTAACTAAGTAAAGGAAAGAAAATGAAAGGCATAAACTTAATATTAATGAAAGCAAAGCATAAGCATTACAAAAAATACAAAGAGAGAAAGGAAGAGCATGATCTTGATCTGGAAACCAAGATGCCTAAATGCATGGCAAATGCCTCCTTTTATAGGCCAAAATTGGGAACTATTGATTTGATGACTAATTGATAAGTGGGTGGCCAACTTTTGACTTGGTGACAATCTTTATCTTCTCTTGTCTGCCCAAAACGTCATTGATAACGTCAAAATTGGAGCCAGTTCAAAACATGAAAGTTGTAGGCAATTGTCTCAGCTTTCTTGTGTAAAACATTCAGCTCATTTGGACTTCTAGAACTCCAGATATGGCCAAAATACCGAACAGTGCTCGGGCTGGAAGACAGATTCGGGCTTCTTTGTTGTTGCTACAATTTGGACTTGATAATGGCCTTTTTAGATCTTGGGCTCCATATGAAAGTTGTAGGCCTATGTCTTACCTTTCCATCCATACAAATTGGACCTAAATCTGAGATATATAGCTCTAGATATGACCCAATTACCAAACAGTGTTCCGGTTTGGATTGCACCGACATCTCTTTTCTAAGTTTGGCCATCTCTTTATCCTAATAAAAATGCACTTTTAAGTACTAATCACACCCCCCAACTAGCTTATTACTAGTCCCTAGTAATCAAAGCATTAAAATAGAAAACAAATTTGCAAATTTCATAAAGCAAGGTATTCATCATTTAACTTCCATTAATCTATCCAGATAAACAAACTCTCATTAAATTATAAGAAATATTTGTGTTTTCGGTGGATCTAGTCCTGGGAAAGAAAAGGAGTTTTTAGAATCAGCAAATCATCTTGGTCAGGTGCTAGCTGAGAGAAAGATTCATTTAGTGTATGGGGGAGGCAGTCTTGTTGTTGTTATCGTTGTTGTTATCGTTGTTCTTTATAATTTGTACAATTAACCTCCTTTTGGTTCGATTCCGGTCTTGCCGAGTTATTTATTACTTCGACACTCCTACACTTGGGAGAAGACATCAATCTTTTGGTCGTGTCAAGTTTTTGGCGCCGTTGCCGGGGAGGAAGTCCTTGTATAAATTATAATATTTATTTTATTTTTTCTTTTCACTTTTCTTGTATATAACTTTATTTCTTTTCTCTTGTTTCTTCGTCTTTTATTTTCTTCTTTCTTTTATTTTATTCCTACACGTGTATGAGAGTGTGGTCAAGTACATCAAGTGGTAGACTTTGTAGGGTATCGTCATCATTTTTAAAAAATATGGCCGAAGAAAATAATCAATCACTACATAATGAGAATAATGAGAATAACCGTGTCAGAACACTTAGAGACCATATGAATCCCACAAGAACAAGTGCACTATCATGCATAGTTTTTGCTCCCGATGCATCTCATTTTAATTTTAAACGAGGTATTATTCAACTTTTACCTTCTTTTCATGGCTTAGAATTGGAAAATCCATACTTGCATTTAAGGGAATTTGAGGAGGTTTGCAACACATATAATAATTTAAATTGTAGCATTAACACCATCAGATTAAAGCTTTTTCCTTTTTCATTAAAAGATAAAGCTAAAACATGGCTATAAAATTTAAGACCTGGATCCATTCGTGCTTGGGATGAAATGTAACAACAGTTTTTAAAAAAGTTTTTCCCATCTTACAGAACAAACTCTTTCAAAAGACAAATCACTACTTTCACTCAAAAACCAAGAGAAATATTTTACCAATGTTGGGATAGGTATCGAGACTTGCTTAGTACTTACCCTCATCATGGTTTTGAAACATGGAGATTGATTTCACATTTCTATGAAGAGTTAACACCTAAAGATAGGCAAATGGTTGAATTGATATCCAATGGAACTTTTGAAGATAAAGACCTTGATGAAGCAATAGAGTACTTAGACTTGTTAGCTGAAAATGCTGAAAATTGGGACACCGCAAGTACTTATCAGGCACCGAGTAAAACTCAACCTCATACATCTAGTGGAGGTATGTACAATTTTAGGGAAGATCATGACCTTCAAGCCAAATTTGCATCTTTAGCTAGAAAAGTCGAGGCACTAGAATTGAAAAAGAGTGGTCAAGTAAAATCTGTTGAAAACATTGTATCTCAAATCTGTGAAACAAATGAACACAACCAATAACTATCTGATTAGTACTTAAAAGTGCATTTTTATCATGGTTTTATATCATCATTTTGCACTTGAAGTATCAATAACTCCTTAACTAAAACATGTTTTATAATAATGTATCTAATAATATAAGATACCTATAATTTGTGGTAAATGCCTATTTTTAATGCAGGCCTATCACATAAATGAAAGGATTGATTGATGACTTGAAGAACTTAAATTGCAAGGATAAAGAGATGGCCAAACTTAGAAAAGAGATGTCGGCACAATCCAAACCGGACCACTGTTCGGTAATTGGGTCATATCTAGAGCTATATATCTCAGATTTAGGTCCAATTTATATCGATGGAAAGGTAAGACATCGGCCTACAACTTTCATATGGAGCCGAAGATCTAAAAAGGCCATTATCAAGCCCAAATTGTAGCAACAACAAAGAAGCCCGAATCTGTCTTCCAGCCCGAGCACTGTTCGGTATTTTGGCCATATCTGGAGTTCTAGAAGTCCAAATGAGCTGAATGTTTTACACAAGAAAGCTGAGACAATTGTATACAACTTTCATGTTTATAACTAGCTCCAATTTTGACGTTATCAATGACGGTTTGGGCAGACAAGAGAAGATAAGGATTGTCACCAAGTCAAAAGTTGGCCACCCACTTATCAATTAGTCATCAAATCAATAGTTCCCAATTTTGGCCTATAAAAGGAGGCATTTGCCATGCATTTAGGCATCTTGGTGTTCAGATCAAGATCATGCTTTTTCTTTCTCTCTTTGTATTTTTTGTAATATTTATGCTTTGCTCTCATTAATATCAAATTTATGCCTTTCATTTCCTTTCCTTTACTTAGTTAGCTTTTATGTTCTTATTTTGTTTATCTATTTTTCTTTCTTTCATTATGTCTAGCTAAGTTAATTATGTCAAGGTGAAAAGGTTACACTAATGGTGTGAGAATAAGTATAATGTAAACTTAATATGGACTTTAATGATTGATACTAACATCTTTTATATTTGTTATCTTGTTCACTCTTTAATATTTTGCTTGTTAAATGACTAATCTTGATTTATGTTGTATAACACTTGGTACAACAAATGCTTGGCACTTTCATAGCCCATAATGTATGGTATAACCGACACCTGAGCTATGAAAGGAACTTGATTTGTTGTTAACATAAGTTATAATCATGAATGCTTGACGAGATTTACAAGTATTAGCATTAATTGAATATGATAACTAATGTAATCATGTTAACAATATATAATCTGATTGGAACCTCCTTTGTGTGTGGTTTCCAATTCAATAATAAGAGTTTATACTATACTTGTTTGATATACCATTAGTGGAACCTCTAACCTTGACATTTGTTATTATTATTGTTTAATCCTTACATTAATTTTCCATCTCCAAGTTATCATCATCTTCTTCTTCTTCTCTTTCTTTATTATTATTATTATTATTATTATTACTATTGTTGTTGTTGTTATTGTTGTTTTATAATTGTTGTTTATAATTTGTACAATTAACCTCATACATCTAGTGGAGGTATGTATAACCTTAGGGAAGATCATGACCTTCAAGCCAAGTTTGCATCTTTAGCTAGAAAAGTCGAGGCACTAGAATTAAAAAAGAGTGGTCAATTAAAATCTGTTGAAAACATTGTGTGTCAAATTTGTGAAACAAATGAACACTCAACCAACGATTGTTCAACCTTGCCTTCTTTTAAGGAATGTCTCCATGAACAAGCCCATGCTTTAAAGACTTTCCAAAGGCCCAACCACAACCCATACTCCCAAACATACAATCCTGGTTGGAGAAATCACCAAAATTTTAGTTGGAAGAGTGACAATGCACAAACTTCACAACCACAGTTTCAAGCACACCATAATTTTCAAAATTATCATGGATATGCACCTCCTTATGCTCCACCTCCTACAAGAAATTTTGAGGAAACTTTGTATGCATTCATTGAAAAGCAAGAGACAATCAACACTCAACTTACTCAAAGCATAACAGATTTTAAAGAAACTCTTGCAAAATTCATATGTGCTCTCAGTTTTCAAGAGAAAGGTAAGTTTCCATCTCAACCACAACAAAATCTCAAGGAGCAATACAATGCAAATGCAAGTAGTTATGGAAGTCAACACATGGATCAAGTCAAATCAGTCATCACTTTGTGTAGTGGTAAGGTTATTCAAAAATCAATTCTTGAACCTTGTGAGAAAGATGATGAGTCAACCTCTAAGGGTAAGGAAGGGGTTGAATATGAAAATTGCAAAGAAACGACTGATTCTTCGCCAGCACTTTCATTTTCTCATGCCATGACCAATCAGGAAGAAATCGAGGATGAAAAAGGCACCGAAAAGGTTGATGCGAATCTTTTATCAAAAGTGACAACAGATTCGACACCCGACATCACACCAATCGATGATTACTTTCCTGATGAATCTCTACTTTCTCTTAATTCAATGCCTTGGTTTGCTAAAAATATCAATTTTCTTGCTTCAGAATTTTTGCCAACTCATTGGAGTATTGAAGACAAAAGAAAATTTTTGAGCAACGAGCAAAATTTTTATTGGGATGACCCTTACTTATTCATTTATTGTCCTGATCAAATATTTCAAAAATGCATTCTCGATAATGAGGTAAGTAATTTCATTAAATTTTGTTACTCTAAGGCATGTGGGGATCATTTCTCATCAAAAAAGAGGATTGTAAAAATCTTACAAAGTGAATTTTACTGGCCCATCATATTCAAGGAGTCAGATGCATTCCGCAAAAATTGTGAAAATTGTCAGAAGGTGGGATTTATTTCAAAACACAGAGAGTCTTTAGATAATCTTCTATTGACTCTTAAGTCTCATCATAGTTGAGATAAGCATCGTGTAATTCATGACTTACGAACTCATTTTCATAAAGAACATACTTAGTCTTGGGAATCTGACTAAAAAAGACCCTGTTTGCCAGTTTTTAAGAAAACTGGATGGGAAGCCTATCCCCGACCCATAGAGGGCGTTTAAGCCGTTCTTGGACGTAAAACCAAGGGAAGATGTGAGCCACAATCACAACTACCTGTACATACACATGCTTTTTTTTTCCAAAATAAATAAATAAATAAATAAAAAGAGAGAGAGTGTGTGTGAGACTCCAGCTGGCCTACATATAGGTGTTATGATTGCCTTTCTAATTCCTCATCTATAAAACCCTTTTTTCCTTCCTTTCATTTCTACTTAACCCATACATTCAACAAATATAGAAGTGTGTAGAAATGGCAAGTTCCTCAAGTCATCAAATAAGAAATATTTGTGTTTTCGGTGGATCTAGTTCTGGGAAAGAAAAGGAGTTTTTAGAATCAGCAAATCATCTTGGTCAGGTGCTAGCTGAGAGAAGGATTCATTTAGTGTATG
>NW_011503898.1:0-8064 GCF_000495115.2 Populus euphratica | reverse complement strand
ATCTAGTTTTCTTTGAATTGTCGTTGCCTGTTTTTTACCTGGAGTGCTATAGCCGAAATACCATCCTATATTCCGGGTACAATTCTAAATTAATTCTCAAAGAGAAGAATGTGAATGTATTTCCGGCCATCATAAAACAATTAATTAAAATTTTGATATTACATAAACTAATAAATTATATACATAAAAAAGTTGTTATTGTTAACTAAATTTTAAATAAAAAGCTTAAAAATATTTGATTTTGTAATATGAAATATTTTTTAAAATTTTTATTTAATTATATGATAATAAAAATAAATTTTACCATAAATATAATAGTTTAATTTAAAAAAAAAATATAATTATTAATATAAATTCTCTTGTTCTCATTAATGATGTGAACTCCCAAAGCTAACAATTAAAAGTCATAAGCAAGAATTGAAATACTCATTCAAAAAAACTAAAAAAAACTAAAATTAAATTAGAAACTTTTAATCTAATGATTTCATGAACCAAGAACCGAAGATATACAGTTAAAATACCACACAAATAATAGATTTGATAAATTCTGAAGGTTCAATAAAAAACCCAAAGAAAAAGAGCACTTATGCTATTTAATTTTTATTGATAGAAAAGATTATGTCTTTTCAATATTATTTTATACTTATATAATATGAAATAAAAAATAAATTATAATTAGCTAATGGACCAAAATTAAATCCACAAAACTAACTTAAATCCAAAACTAAAAAAGAATAAAATAACTTTAATTAGCTATTAGACTTAAATTAAACTCACATAACTAACTAACTTAAATCCAAAACTAAAAAGAATAGAGTATAAAGTTCATGTTTGTATTTAATTACAAATGAAAATATTTAAATGAACTCCAACGTTTTGGCATGCTTTCAATTTAACCTATTTTTTCTTTTCAAGTACTTCAAAGATTTATGGTTCATATAGATAATGAACTCTTTCAGCTACAAGCAATGTAGTCAAGTCTTCAAGTCTTCAAGTTCTAACCAATACGTAAAGTTCTTTATCATAGGTTGGGTAATTCAATGCTTTTCCATTTAGCTTTTCATTAAAATAGTATATTAGTCATTTCTTCTACATTAAAACAATTTCTATATCTATCCCTAAAGCATCACACTCAATTCCAAATGTTTTAAAAAATTTGGGCAATGATAATAAAGGTACAAAACATAACATTTATTTAATCTTTAACAAATTACCTATAAAAACTAGTCAAACCATGAAAATTCATTACCTTGATAATTAACTTAGGTGTTGGTTATTCTTTGATAGCTTTCACATTTTCTCCTTAGAGTAATTATGGCAATAAAATGTCATCTCTACTTTCTTCTTTCACTCTAAGTAGGTTTATGGATCATGTTCTTCCTTGAAACAAAAGGATTTGTTCTAATACTCTCAAAGTTCGTATCTACACCATCACAGGCTCTAGTATTTCTTATAATCCCTTTATCACGCCTATCATCGTTATACTTAAATGTACATATATTAACCATTCATGCTCAATCACCTTTATCCTTATCTTTATTTTTTACATTGCATGCAATACAAAGAATGTGATCTCATTTTCCTTTTTTGATATTAACTCCCATTTGGAAGACATAATCAAGAGTTATAAAAGATGCTTTTGATAAACCCTACACACACTCTTACATGTTTGCACTAAAAAATATTTCTCTTCATTCATGTTTCACTCTTGATTTAGTTCATTGTTGAACTAAAAAACTTAATAAAAAATAAAATACGATGTAGTGTTCAAATCATAGAATTCAAAGAAAAACAAAAAAAAAAGCAAACAAAAAACAACTAAGAAATATAGAAAGAAAGAGCAAAAGAAATGAAATTAGGAAGGAATAAGGTTTGAATTAAGTTACATGGAATGTAAAGATGAAATTTTAGCACCAAAAACTATTTTAAATGGAAAATTAAAAATTAAAAATCAACAAAAACAAACCTTGAATAATAAATCAACAAAAGAAATTCATGATTGAACTTCTTGACTTTCATTTATGATTTATTTTTCTTCTTTTTTTTGTCACTATAAAATGCTATATGGGCTTAGACTTTAAGAATCTCCCAGTTGAGTTAATAAAAAAACCTCCATAAAGAATGACCTTTCCAAACATAATGATATGGAAAGACATTCTTGGGGTAAAAATGAAATGAATCCTAAATAAGCTAAAGCTTTGAACTACCCGATAGGAAATCTAATGCAAACCCTAGCGAAATTAAATAGAATTTATAAACCCAAGATCTATCTAATTCAAGTTTATTGAAAATAGAATGAGCTTATTGACACGACTATCGAGTTGATGTCTTCTTCTAAGTATAGGAGTGTTGATGTAATAAATAACCCGGTAAGACTGAGGTCGAACAATAAGAAGGTTAATTGTATAAAATACAAATAAAGAAATAGATAATAACAGAAAAGAAGTTGAAGAGAACTTTGAAATATGATATTGATGTAAGGATTAAACAAGAATAAAATAATTGTCAAGGTTAGAGAATCCACTAATGATATTTCGAACAAGTAACTAATAAACTCTTTTTATTACCCAATTGAAAATCACACATAAAAGAGGTTCCAATCGAATTATAAATTGTTAACATGATTATATTAGTTATTTTATTCGAATAAATACTGTCAGATATTCATGATGCTAACTTATGTTAACAATAAATCAAGTTATTTTTATAGCCAAGTGTCGATTATATCATATGGTTGGGCTATAAAAGTGTCAAGTATTTGTTGTGCCATGTATTATACAATATAAATCTATATTAAAAGTAAACATGATAACAAATACAAAACATCTTAGTATCAAACATTAAAGTCCATGTTGAGTTTATACTATACTTATTCTTACACCATTAATATAACATTTTCACCTTGACATAACAAACTTAACTAAACATAATAAAAGATAGAAACATAAATAAACAAGATAAGAACGTAAATAAGATACAAGTTAACCAAGTAAAGGAAAGGAAAGGAAAAGTATAAATAAGAGATTAATATATGCAAAACTTAAATATTACAAAAATATAAAAGGAGAGAGCAAGAACATGAACTTGATCTAAAAACCAAGATGCCTAAATGCATGGCAAATGCCTCCTTTTATAGGCCAAAATTTGGAACTATTAATTTGATGATTAATTGTTGAGTAACTAGCCACATCTTCACTTGGTGACAATTCTTATCTTCTTATCTGAATAAAACGTCATTGCTAATATCATAATTTGAACATATAGTCTTCATAAAAATTCTAGAAAATTATCTTAGCTTTCCAACAAAAATAGAATAGGTGCATTTGGATTTCTAGAACTCGAGATATGGGCTGAAACTGAATAATATCTAGGTTACATGACATATTCATACTTCTCTTTTGATGCTAAGATATGGACTTCAAAACTATAGAATTGAGTCTTATACTTTTTATAAATGTTTTAAGCCTATATCTTAGATTTATAGCCATATGAACTAAACTAAAATCCAAGATCTACAACTCTAGATATGATCCAATGACTGAATAGTGTTTTAGTTTGAACTGAACCAACATTTTTTTTTAAGTTTAGCCCTTTTTTTTTCATTTCAATTTCAGTAGTTGAATTTATCAATCAATCCTTTTATTTGTGTGATAGGCTTGCATTTTGAAATGAACATTTACCATAAATTAAAGGTTTCTTATATTTATTATATATGTTATTATAAAACATGCTCTAGCTAAGGAGTTATTGATACTTCAAGTGCAAAGTGATATATAATAACTTGATAAAAATGTACTTTTAAGTATTAATCACTTATCATAATGAAAGACTTGTTCCAAGGTAATAATACTATAAACCAACCTAATCATAACGCCTACACCCAGAGATGAGAAAAAGGACTATAAATTCACAATAAAGATTGGTCACTTCTTTAAAGAGTTAAAAGTTTGATCAAGAACCAAGATTGACAACCAAAGGTCAGAAAAATTTAGAATATTATTAGCAAAAAAAAGTGTGCTGAAAATTATTCTCAAGAGTATTTACACCCCAAGCTAAAAAACCCTAGTTTTCCTAATGGATCATATATAAACCTAATTTAAATAATAATTAACTCAAGCTAAAATTAGCCCAAACTAATTAAAATAAATAAAATAAATAAAATAAATAAGTTTAAAACCCAAACAAGTGTTTTCTCGTAAAATAAACAAAGTTCAATAGCCCAACTAATGTAATAGGACAAATTCAGTTATTTTCGCATTCTGTCTAACAATAACAAAGCTCAACTTCAAATGTATAGTTCCTTTCTCATCTTAAAGAATTAGAAGGCGTTCTATATACCGTTAAAAAAGTATGGAAGTTTAGTATCCATCCTAACTAGAATCACCTCGAAATCGAACTTGTATCTTTAGTTATGATAAAAAAAAAAACAGGGGAGGGAAAGGTCAAACTGATCGAATCTAGTCTTCTTTTCTCAATCCTTGTGTCATGGTCTTGGTTCAACCAATAAGCCCCTTTTAAACATGAATCAGATTAATCATGGCTTGCTCCTTATTATTTAATATCCTTTTGAAGTCTAACTTAGCCATATATCTAGAAGAAATCCATTGAAAACCTATTTGAATCTCTTAGCTTTAAGCCTTGTAACTAAACCAACCGGAACCTCCAATGGATCCTTTAGTGCTTGGATCACATCAAAATCCCAAGTACCCTTCTTTATAATGTTTGAGACATTAGCATCTCAATAAAGCCTTGTAGATTATAGAACCCTGAAAAGCAAGAGGTTGGAAAACCATTGCTCATCTAGAAACCAATAGTCTAACAATATAGAGGTAATAGACTCATCACCATTGCAAGGGACAAACTTCCCTCCTTACCAATCTCTACTAATAAGAATCTTCGTACATAACCAAGAGGACACTAAAGAAGGCCTAACATGCTAGAAAAATATATTTCTTAAAAGAACATTATGAACCCATCCTGACTAAATTGATGATTTATTTGAAAACAATTTCCAAATATGCTTGAGAATAACTAATCTATTCCTAGTTTAAACCTTTTTTTAATAGACAGACCATATTTATTAAGAGGATAACAAATATAGGCAAAGGTAACCTTAGCTCTTTACTGTGTGAGAGAGCAGCATTTTCAAAAAAAGTGACATGACCAAAAGATTAATGTCTTCTTTCAAGTGTAGGAGTGTCGAAGTAATAAATAACCCGACAAGACTAGGGTTGAACCACAAAGAGGCTAACTATATAAATTATAAATAACAACAACAATAAAAAAAAGAAGAAAAAAAAGAATAAGAATAAGAAGAAGTTAAAGAGGACTTTTAGATGTAAGATTAATGTGAGGATTAAATAATGATAAAAATAAATGTCAAGGTTTAAGGATCCACTAATAGTATTTCAAACAAATAATGTATAAACTCTTTTTATTACTCAACTAGAAACCACATATAAATGAGGTTTCAATTAGATTATAAATTGTTAACATGATTATATTATTTATCTTATTCGAATAATGCTAATATTTGTAAATGTTGTCAAAGATTCATGATTATAACTTATGTTAACAACAAATCAAGTATTTTTCATAATACAAGTGTAGGTTAAACCATATAGTTGGACTGTGAAAGTGCTAAGTATTTGTTGTACTATGTGTTATACAACATAAATCTAGATTAACCATTTAACAAGAAAAGTATTAAAAGTGAACAAGATAACAAATATAAAACATGTTAGTATCAAACATTAAAGTCCATGTTGAGTTTATGTTGCGATGTCACGGTTGCACAAATTATTTACCCTAGCTTAAAGCACAACACATGAAATAGTATAGAGCAAGCAAGGGGTCGATCCCACGAAGAAGGTTCAAGTTAGATTTTTATGCTAGATGATATGCAATTTAGGGGGAAGTTTGAATGTTATTTAGTTTAAAGTAAAAGAAAACTATCAAACAAAATTAAATAAAATTAGAAAATTATTAAGAGAACAAACCTTAGTCGCAAGCACACATCCATCAACATAAATCAGAACTGGTTATGGAAACAAAACATCAATTTATATTTTAAATATTTATCTTCTTTTAACAATGGTTAGTTAATGGATTCGTCGTATAACTAACCCTAACCATCAAACAACCACAGTGTCCGCACTAGTAATTTAATTCAATGGCAGCCTTAAGAACTAGATAAGTTAATTAATCAAAAAAACATAATTGTCTACATTCTATGTTTGATTTGATTAAATGTTCACCCTAAGATGAATAATTTAGATGATTAGTACTTAAAAGTGCATTTTTATCAAGGTTTTATACCATCATTTTACACTTGAAGTATCAATAACTCTTTAACTAAAACATGTTTTATAATAACATATCTAATAATATAAGATGCCTTTAATTTATTGTAAATATTTATTTTAAATGTAGGTCTATCATATAAATAAAAGGATTGATTGATGAGTTTAAGAACTGAAATTGAAAGGATAAAGAGATGGCCAAACTTAAGAAAGAGATGATGGTGCAGTCCAAATCGAAACACTGTTAGGTAATTGGGTCATATCTAGAGCTGTAGATCTCGGATTTGGGTCTAATTTATTGGTTGGAAAGGTAAGACATAGGCTTACAACTTTCATATGAAGCCCAAGATTTAGAAAGACCATTTTCAAGTCCAAATTATAGCAACAACCTAAACACTGTTTAGTGTTTGACCCATGTCTAGAGTTCTAGAAGATCAAATGACTCCATTTTTATTTTCTAGAAAGCTAAGACAATTTCCTACAACTTTCATGTTTTCAAGTGGTTCCAATTTTGATATTATCAATGACGTTTTGGGCAGACAAGAGAAGATAAGAACTATCATCGAGTCAAGAGTTGACCACCCACTCATCAATTAATCATCAAATCAATAGTTCCTAATTTTGACCTATAAAAGGAGGCATTTGCCATGCATTAGACATCTTGGTCTCCAGATCAAGATCATGCTTTTGCTTTCTCTCTTTGTATTTTTATAATGCTTAAGTTTTATTTTCATTAATATCTTGTTTATACCTTTCAATTCCTTTTCTTAGTTCACTTTTATCTTATTTATGTTTGTTTTTTTCATTATATTTAGTTAAGTTTATTATGTCAAGGTGAAAAGATTACACTAATGGTGTAAGAATAAGTATAGTGTAAACATAACATGAACTTTAATGTTTGATACTAACATGTTTTGTATTTGTTATCTTGTTCACTCTTTAATATTTTGCTTGTTAAATGACTAATCTAGATTTATGTTGTATAACACTTGGTACAACAAATACTTGACACTTTTATAGCCCAACCGTATAGTATAACCTACACTTGAGCTATGAAAGAAACTTGATTTGTTGTTAACATAAGTTATAATCATGAATGTCTGATAACATTTATAAGTATTATCATTAATCGAATAAGATAACTAATGTAATCATGTTAATAATTGGTAATCTAATTGGAACCTCTTTTGTATGTGGTTTCCATTTGAGTAATAAGAGCTTATACTATACTTGTTTGACATACCATTAGTGGATCCTCTAATTTTGATATTTGTTGTTATCATTGTTTAATTCTTACATTAATCTTTCATCTCAAAGTTCTCATCAACTTTTTCTTTATTATTATTATTATTATTACTACTACTACTACTACTACTACTACTACTAGTATTATTATTACTATTGTTGTTGTTGTTGTTATTATTGTTATTGTTGTGTTATTGTTATTTATAATTTATACAATTAACCTTCTTGTGGTTCGACCCCGGTCTTGCCGGGTTATTTATTACTTCGACACCCCTGCACTTGGAAGAAGATATCAATCTTTTGGTCGTGTCAGTAGATCCGCCATAATTATTAAACTCAGTTGCTCTATAAGTTCATATACCACAACTCTAGTTTTGATATTAAACTTAACAATAGATTGTTTACAATAATAACTTAGAGTCCACTTTAGCAATTGAAATAAATAATCATAGGAAAAATAAGCATAGAAAAACAAACGTATTCATCATATAAACTGAAAAGAAAAGCTAAAATAAAG
>NW_011503915.1:0-7984 GCF_000495115.2 Populus euphratica | reverse complement strand
AGTTTGTTAATATTAAATTTTTTTATATTTAATTATTAGACTCTCATAACACGTATCCTAAGCTTGACGGGTTAACTTAGTTTGACGAGTTAATCCAATTAATTTTGGGTAAACCCGTTAATTATTTTATTCTATTTAGTTATCAAACTTTCATGACGCAAATTCTAGATTTGAGGGGTTAATTCAAATTATTTTTTTTCTTCATTAATTTTTTCTTCCTATTGTTTTATTTTGTTTTTTTTTTTTAATTAATCTATTTAATTATCATATTTTTATGACACCAACTTATAGTCAAACCCACATCTAATGCTTCAGTGTCTGGTGTTGCAGTTAAGCTCACTTAAACTTGAGTCATGTAAGTTTAATGTTATTATTAATATTATAAATAATATTCTAGGGTCAAACGTTGCAGTTAGATCTAAGGTTTTTGGGAATATCTTTACAGAAAAACCTAACACTCTTAGTTTTTAGCATTTTTTAATATTTTTTATGCAAGAAAAAAATTAACCCGTGACGTATGCCTTTATTTTTTTTCCTTTCTTTTTTAAGCCTTTTATTATATCTTTACAGAAAAACCTAACACTCTTAGTTTTTAGCATTTTTTAATATTTTTTATGCAAGAAAAAAATTAACCCGTGACGTATGCCTTTATTTTTTTTCCTTTCTTTTTTAAGCCTTTTATTATGAATAGCACGGTGCAATCCACAGTGAAAAAGCTTATGCCTTTAGTTTATTTTTTTTTATCTATAGTTTCTTAATATTAAAGTTTTTATGTTTAGTTATTAGGCTTTCATGACACGAATTCCAGGTTTAATGGTTTAACCCAGTTAATTCAGATTTTTTTCTTTTTCTTCATTAGTTTTTTCCTTTATGTAGGTATTTTTCTCTTTGCTTTTTTCTTTTTAATCAATCTTTTTTTAAAAAAATTAGTTGATTAATATTAATTTTTTTTATTTAGTTATCATACTTTCATAACACGAATCTCAGGTTTGCCAGGTTAACTTGATTTGGCGAGTTAACCCAATTTTTTTTTCTCATTAGTTTTTTCTTTTTGGTGGTTTTTTTAATTAATCTATTTAATTATCATATTTTTATGACACGACCTTGCAGTCAGACCTACATCCAATGCTATTATGTCTGGTATTGCAACCAAAACCACTTAAACTTGAGTTATGCAAGTTTAATGTTATTATTAATATTATAAATGTTAAGTCAGACGTTGCAGCCAAACCCAAAATTTTTGGATATAACTTTATAGAAAGATATAATACTTTTAAATTTTAATTTTTTAATATTTTTTATACAAAATAAATTGACCCGCGACATCGCGCGGGTCACGTAACTAGTATATATATAAACGTTATGTAGGATTGTCATCACGTCTTTTTTGTTTTGTAAGAAATTGTTTCCAAAACTATCATATAGATGCCATCTTTTCTAAAATTTAACTCAATAAATAATTAATAAATTCAATTACATTTGATTGTGTTTTACTTAAAATCAAGTGCTCTGTGTTTTTTTTTGTCAACCTCCTCTTATTTTTCCACAATGCTAAAGGGATGTTTATTTGCACTTGGAAAAAAATTAAATTAATTTCTTTTATTTTTCCTTGAAAAAAAGTTGAACTATTGGGATATTATATACAAAAATTCATTAAATAAGTCTTAAGAAATTATTAACTTATCATATTTATAAATAGAATTTGACTATATTGGCCATTTCTTTAATTTCTGATTTTTTGATGTAAGAGAAATACTACTTTTTAAAAAGAGTTGTTATATATTTTACGCATTCTATAATTTCTTTACGAGAAAAAATCTCAATATTTTTAATATTAAAAATATAAATAATTTATTTTTTTCACATTAAATAAATTAGAAGAGTATATGACCATATCAAATTTAGTTTTACATCTTGGTATTACTATAGTTATAAAACCCAGCTTGATAGGTTGAATATTGACTTAGGGTCTTGACTAGGTTTCAAATTACAAAAACTTAGGCTTGCAATTGACATGATCAAAGCTGGGCAACCCGTATGGTCAACCTGAAACCCAATTGATGAGGGTAAGACTTGATTTTTTTTATATTTTTTTCATAAATAAAAAGGTAAAATTAATTCCTAAATATTTGGTCAAATATATACTTTTCTTATAGTTTATATTTACATGAATTGTTTCTTAACTTTATAATGTGGGATAACTATATATGGTTTACATCTACATCAATTGTTTATTAATTTTTTATGTGAAATAACTATACCACATTCAACATTTTCTTTTATAGCTTACATCTACTTGCATTATTTTTTAATTTTTTAATATAGAATAACTATATTCATATGAATTGTTTTTTCATTTCCTGATGTAAGATAATTATAATATACTTCACATTTCTTTTTAATATTCCATGCCATATTAGTTTTGGGTTCCCCAAAACTATTTCAAAAAAAAGAAAACATAAAAAAAAAGATAATAAAGAGTTGATTGAAGGATGAAGGATCGAATTGAACGAAGTGGTCTAAATTGGGAGCCTAATTTCAATAATGGAGGGTTTAAATGAAGAAAATAATGAGAATTTAAGATCAAATTAAAAAATATATTGAAGATTGGGGCAAACTTACAAATTAATTAAGTTCAAGGACTTAATCAAACTTTTACAAAGACTAATTGATGTAATCTAGAGCTTAATTAAAAGCAAAATTAAGTTAGAAAGTCAATTTGGCTAAACTAAAAAGAATTAATAAGGTTCAATTCGGATCAATTCATAAAAATTGAAAGATTGGGGACACAACTGGTTCGGATCAATTCATAAAAATTGAAAGATTAGGGACATAACTGGAACTTGAAAAGGCTAAAGTGGTGCAATCAGAGGTTTAATTGAAAGAAATTTAAATGTTGAAGGTTGATTGAGGCTCAAATCAAAGAATTTTAAGATCGAGGACCACTTTGTGAAAATCATAAAAATTTAAAGGTTCAATTGAAGAAGGCTAAGGATAAAATTGAATGAACAAGAAGTTTTGGGGACTAGTTTTGAAGTTTTTATAAATAAATTAACTCCATAAAGGATGAAATTGAATGGATTTCCTAATATTAAGTCCAATTAAAGACTTAATTGAAAAGTTTAAAGAGTTTAAAGATTAAATTAAAAATAGACATTTTAGACAAATATTCTCATTTTCCTCCTAATAGGTACTATAAGCAAACAAAACCCACATGCTTATCTTACTCCACAATCCTTATCTTACTTCTCTTCATTTCAATATTCTCGTTTTCCCTTCTTTGTTGATCTTTCATATCTCTTTAAACAAACAAAACCCTAGCTGTTATAAGTAAACAAAAGCCTTATCTTACTTCACATTTCACATTAGCTAAACCACACCTCCACCTTTATCCCATCAACCTCTCTCTCTCTCTCATTTGTTCTTTTGATTGAAGATTTTTTTCAAAGTTAATCTTTAATTTTATTTTTTAACTTCTCCTAATTTGAAATGTAATTACTAATTAGTAGTTCGGACTTTACCATTACTAATTGTAATTATTTTATCCTCTCTTTTATTAGTGGTTGTGAATCTTGAAAGATCTACAATTTAGGGTCTGGATTGAGCTTTTACGATATAAAATCCACAAAATAAATTATACTTTGACACTTTATTTTTAAAGTTTGTTGCTGTGCTTATTGGGGTGAGAGTTATTTCAATTGTTGTTGTGTTTTTTCTATAATTTAATATGAGTGTTTGCTTGGTTATTTTTTAGAGATTTAGATGTTTTGTAATTGAATCTGCTTATTAATTTTGTGATTTAACTTTGTTGCTTGATTGTAATTAAAAGGAATTTACATTTAGGGTTTTGATGAATGTTTTATAGTTCTTAATGTTTTTCATATTCTTACTTCGTTAATAATAAATGGTTGTGGAATTTGTCCATTCATAAAAAGAAGCATGCATTTGTAATTACTTGTAGAAGTGAAGATATTTATGTAAGTCAAATGACCAAGAATATGATGGCAGAATATAAAAAATATTGAGGGGATCAAGACACACAAAACTTTTTGTTGTATGTGGTTGTTGTGTTAGATCCACGTTTCAAATTGAAGTATGTGAGATTTTGTTTTGGAAGATTGTATGATGTTGAAAATGCTGAAAATTTTACAATTAAGGTTAAAGATACTTTGCTAAGGTTTTTTTAGCATTACATTAATTTTGATGAAAATGTTAAGGTTGTTTATAGTGTTGGAACTAGTATAAATGAAAATGTTAATATTGATTTAATAGTGGTAAATGATGATATGTTGGATGACTTTGCTTTTCAATTCAAAAAATATTTAGAAGAAAAAGGCGGTGTAAAGAAAATAAGGTTGAAAGGGATTTGGGTGATGATTGTGAGGATCTGAATGATTTTAAATTAGATATTTTGGGTTAATAGGGGTGTAATGCTACAAAACACAAGATTCTTTCTAAGATGGCACAACACGTATTAGCCATCCTAATATCTATAGTTGTTTCTGAAGTAGCATTCAGTACTGGCGGTCATATATTAGATCCATTTTGAAGCTCTTTATCTCCATCGACAGTGCGAACATTTGTTTGTTGTCAGAATTGGTTAAGTTTAGCACAAATTCCAATCAACTTTAGAACCTTCATAGATTATATTGAAAATTTTAAGATGATCAAATCAGGTAATTTGTCTTACAAATTTAAATTTAGTTATATTATAATATCATTTCTTTATGTATGTTTAATCTAACATTTAAATTTATAATTTTATAGAATTTGGTGAAAGTTTTAAAATCTCAACTGATTGTAAGTAGTATTGATGATGTTGGTGTGATCATGAAATATAATTATTTTGGACAATTGATTTAATTTACCTTATTAATTCCTTTTAAAATGTTACATTGTTAATTCTTTTGCTAGTCATATTTTAATAAGTTGCTAATTTGCTAGCTTTTTTTTTGTTATAATATTAACCTTGTAGAATCTTTTAGCTTTTGCTGTTACTGGATTTTCAAACTATGTTGGATGTTTTTGTTCAAGTCCTTCTAATCTGGATTTGTTTATAATAGATTTGATAATTTGTTGTTTGCTCTCGTTTATTCTCACTTGTTGGATTTTCAAACTATGATGAATGTTTTTGTTTGATTTCTCTAATCTGGATTTGGTCATATTAGATTTGGAAATTGGTTTGCTTCTAATGTATTTGCACATGTATTTTAACCTTTCTAGTGTAAACATCTTTGTTAATTTGAGATGTCTAAATTTGATCATGTGTTTTGCATATTGCATTGATTTGACTAGGTAAGGAAAAATAGGTTCCTATTAAATTAGGTTAATGTGAATTACATAATGCAATTGTCTAATTAGATGAGTTCCTATTAAATTGAAGTTTTATTAAATTAGGTTATGTATGTTTAAAAAATAAACTTGGCATAATTAAAAGCCCTTCTTTCTAATTTATTTAATAAAGATTATAAGGTTATTGATGAGTATGAAAAATATACTTGAACAAATTATGAGTTATTTTTGTATAATGTCTAATGTATGGACTAGTGGATTTGTTGCTTAATATGGTTAGTTTTCTTCAAAAAACTAATATTTAAAAAGCCTGTCAACAAACTAAACCCAACAAGAAGATTTTAAAGCCTAATTTAATGTAAGCCCATTTAAAAACCCAAAAAAGCCCATTTATATTGGTATTAGGTTTCCAAATATATATATATAAACCAAACCAAAACCAACTTAATTTGAACCAGTTTTAAATTGGGTCTAGTTCCTATTCTCTAAAATTAGCTTGTTTCAATTTGGTTTATCTTTATAGCATAAATTGGATCGTGAACAACCCTACCTAATGGATAATAAGTCATTTAATACTTTCATAACCTCAAATTAGTTTTTTGATAAATTGTTAAAATGTTGTGAATTTTGGGATAAATTACTCATTGTTGTTTATATTTTTAAATTGTTTGGACATTATTGATTTGGATTGATGTGTGTTTTTTGTTCAAAATGATTTGGTAATTTGTGTTGATTAGTGAGTTTATTTTTAGGGTTTTGATTTGTATTCAAACATTTAATATTGTTGCATGAATTATGTTTGGGTATGTGTTGTTTAGCTTGAATTAATATGTGATTTGCATATAATTTATGAAATTAACAATATTTGATGTTTGATTTTTTTTTTGTTGGATTATTAAGTTGGTGAATGGTGAAAGAATAACATGTTTTGAATTGGTATCTTATTTGATTAAAACATATTATTGTGTTTTGCCAAACAAACCCTAAATGATTTTTAAAAAATCTGAAAAAAAATTAAGGATTAGTTTAGAATTATTTATGAGTTTCTCTCATGTTTTTCCAACCATTTCACTTAATATCGAGATTATGAACTTATATTGTAAGATATTGACTCAGTATTAAAAATACATACTTTTCTTTGAAATTTAAAAGAAATAAAAAAATTCCTTATTTAATAAAAAAACATGTTTTTATTTGTGTACATATAGTCAAATTCTAAAAATCATTTTCATGAATATTTTATAAAAAATGAAATTGCATTTTTTAACATACTTTAAAAAATACAAACAATCAGTCAATAAATATCATAACTAATTTATGATTATTTATTGAGATTTGATCCAAATTTCTTAAACACCTTAAAAATTAATTTGTTTAATTAATATTTGGAGTATGAATTTTATAATGTAATGGATACTCCTACTATTAAATTAAATGAATTGACACAAATAAAATGTTAAGAATTAATTGCGGACTTTAATATTTGGAGGTATAAAATTACTTTATAAAGTATAACTTTAGGTATTAAAGTTACAAAATAAAAATAAATAAATCATTAAAATTCAGACTTTAAAATAATGGGATTTTAATATAATAATATAATGATATTCTTACTAAGAAGGATTTTTTTTAAACCTTAAATGAATCAACAAATAGAAACAAAAGTTAGGGAAAAACAATCAATCAATAATGCAGCTTACTATAACTAAGGTGCATTGAGGGTGATGTGTCTTTTTCATGCATAACTAGTTCATTTATCCAGATTCTTTCAAATCCTTAGATTTTACTAATCATAATATTAGGTGATGACTTTTAAACCTTTCAAATAATAATTTTATTATTTATCCTAACACATCCAAAACCCTTTTCAATCTAGGAGAAAAACTCGTCATTCAATATCATGCACTCTATGACATCCCACATCTTTTTTTTATAGTATATATCAACATGAATTGTTTTTTAGCTTTTTAAAGTGGAATAACTAAATTACACTTTACTTTTTTTTTACAGCCTATATCTACATGCATCGTTTCAAAACTTTTCTATGTTGAATATTAAAATCTTATAAATATATTTTTTTATTTTTTCATGTTAACTCGGGTCAACCCATATAACCTAAGACCTTATTCCTTGGTTAGGTAAATCCTGAATTGGATTTAATAAATATGGGTAGTGCAACCTAAATTAATTAGTAATTAAAATCTAACCAATTATAATAATACGAATGATAAACTTGAAAAGTGGATTAGACGTCCACATCTATCATGTCAGATTTATCTCCTATATTGTTCAGCAACAAGACTATATGAATCACAATCTTTCCTAGATATTTTACATTAAAAAGTGAAATGATAATCTTTATGGTTAGTTAGAATTATTAGTTGGGTCATACTCATTCTTAAACCATATATATTTCATCATTCTTCTATTATGCATTTATTACATGGGATTATATTGACATGATTGGTAATATGGTCACCTTTTTTCTCTTTTCCTAACCACTAGTTCATACAATAAAATATTTTTATTTATAGTAATAAAACAAGCAATTGTTCATTATTAGGGATACTTTATTTTCTTATAAAAATTAAAGATGTAAATTCTGAATATTAGATGAATTAAAAAAACGCTCAATTTGATATTAAATTTGTTTAGCCATTGAGCTTATGTGGGAGTGGAAGTAATTCTTTTA
>NW_011500296.1:187031-211861 GCF_000495115.2 Populus euphratica | reverse complement strand
ATCTCCAATGTCATGTTTCGAAATGATAGCTTCATCAGTCCATTCCTACAATTAATCAATGCGTTAGAAGTTGTAAGAAACGAACGTCCTAAAATAACAGGAAATGAATTACATGCAAATGAAAGAAAAAGAGAAGAAGAAGAAAAATATGAGGACTTTGAGATGGAATATTGATGTAAGGATTAAACAATGATAATAACAAATGTCAAGGTTAGAAGTTCCACTAATGGTATGTCAAATAAGTATAGTATAAACTCTTATTACTCAATTGGAAACCACACACAAAGGAGGTTCCAGTCTGATTATAGATTGTTAAAATGATTACATTAGTCATCTTATTCGATTAATGCTAATACTTGTAAATCTTGTCAAGCATTCATGATTATAATTTATGTTAACAACAAATCAAGTTCCTTTCATAGCTCAGGTGTCCGTTATACCATACAGTATGGGTTATGAAAGTGTCAAGCATTTGTTGCACCAAGTATTATACAACATAAATCAAGATTAGTCATTTAACAAGCAAAGTATTAAAGAGTGAACAAGATAACAAATACAAAACATGTCAGTATCAAACATTAAAGTCCATATTGAGTTTACACTATACTTATTCTTACACCATTAGCGTAACCTTTTCACCTTGACATAACAAATATAAAACATGTTAGTATCAAACATTAAGGTCCATATTAAGTTTACATTATACTTATTCTTACACCATTAGTGTAACCTTTTCACCTTGACATAATAAACTTAGCTAGACATAATAAAAGAAAGAAAAATAAATAAACAAAATAAGAACATAAATAAGATAAAAGTTAACTAAATAATTTTTCACCTTGACATAACTAACTTAGCTAGACATAATGAAAGAAAGCAAAATAGATAAACAAAATAAGAACATAAAAGTTAACTAAGTAAAGGAAAGGAAATGAAAGGCATAAACTTGATATTAATGAAAGCAAAGCATAAACATTACAAAAAATACAAAGAGAGAAAGCAAGAGCATGATCTTGATCTGGAAACCAAGATGCCTAAATGAATGGCAGAACTTAATATTAATGAAAGCAAAGCATAAACATTACAAAAAATACAAAGAGAGAAAGGAAGAGCATGATCTTGATCTGGAAACCAAGATGCCTAAATGCATGGCAAATGCCTCCTTTTATAGGCCAAAATTGGGAACTATTGATTTGATGACTAATTGATGAGTGGATGCCAATTCTTGACTTGGTGGCAATCCTTATCTTCTCTTGTCTACCCAAAACGTCATTGATAACATCAAAATTGAAGCCACTTAAAAACATGAAAGTTGTAGGATATTGTCTCAGCTTTCTTGTGACTCCAGATATGGCCAAAATACTGAACAGTGCTCGGGTTGGAGGACAGATTCGGGCTTCTTTGTTTTTGCTACAATTTGGACTTGATAATGGCCTTTTTAGATCTTGGGCTCCATATGAAAGTTGTAGGCCTATGTCTTACCTTTCCATCCATATAAATTGGACCTAAATTTGAGATCTACAACTCCATATATGACCCAATTACCGAATAGTATTCTGGTATGGACTGCACCGGCATCTCTTTTCTAAGTTTGGTCATCTCTTTGCCCTTGCAATTTAAGTTCTTAACGTCATCAATCAATCCTTTCATTTATGTGATAGGCCTGCATTTAAAATGAACATTTACCACAAATTAAAGGTATCTTATATTATTAGATATATTATTATAAAACATGCTTTAGTTAAGGAGTTATTGATACTTCAAGTGCAAAATGATGATATAAAACCATGATAAAAATGCACTTTTAAGTACTAATCACACCCCCCAACCAGTTTATTACTAGTCCCTTGTAATCAAAGCGTTAAAATAGAAAAACAATTTGCAAATTCCACAAAGTAAGGTATTCATCATTTAACTTCCATTAATCTATCCAGATAAACAAACTCTCATTAAATTTATATACCTGCTCAATACCTCTTAACAAGATATTCATAAACCTTTCTTTTGTGCTCAATGTATCAACACATAATTATGGGGCTTTTCTTGGAAGAAAACAAAATTTTTGTTCTAATGTTTAAGGTTAACTTCCTTGGGTTGAGATTATTATTTGTCTTTTTTTTTCTTTTTTTTTAAAATATATATACATATAATTTAAAAACACCATGCATCTTTAACCCATGTAACAAGCTTTCGGCTAATGACTCCCAGACCAGTTGGTCTTAGGGCATTAGGTGTTCAGACACCCCTATGAGCTTAGTAACTCGGGTCGCAGATACTGATATGTAGATAGTGCAATGTTTGATTCCCTTAAGCTTTTCTCCATAACCCATGTAACAAGCGTTAGGCCAATAGCTCCCAAGTCAGTTGACTTTAGGGTATTACGTGTTAAAACACCCCTTCGGGCTTAATTGCTTAGGTTAGGGAGGCTACGAAACCAAACTTATCTACATTTTTAGTATGATCATTTTTTTTTCTTTTTTTTAATTATATACAATCCCTTTTCCTTAGTTGTTACCTTTAACAAAAGAACATAAATAATGTAATAATCCAATATGCAACCCACAATCATATGTTAAAGTGTGTGTGTGAAAATTAAGGTTTAAGAATACATGTTAAATAAGTATATGAGCAGAATTAAGTGGTAACAATACGAGAGTTTGTAAACCTGAATATTTCAGGAAGTATTATAATAGATCTTGTTAAGAATGGTTACTAAGATGCGTCTCAAGAGTCACTTTACAAAAGAACTCCTTTTGTGCTAAAGCTTCGAGGACGACCCCTAAAACTTGACTACCTCCTAAAAATACAGCTATTGATATACCTCCCATTAACCCAAGACTGTCTCCCCCATACACTAAATGAATCTTTCTCTCAGCTAGCATTTGACCAAGATGATTTGCTAATTCTAAAAACTCCTTTTCTTTCCCAGGACTAGATCCACCGAAAACACAAA
Organism: Populus euphratica; assembly: GCF_000495115.2. Classification (NCBI taxonomy): domain Eukaryota; kingdom Viridiplantae; phylum Streptophyta; class Magnoliopsida; order Malpighiales; family Salicaceae; genus Populus; species Populus euphratica. Next base: position 208,908 of record NW_011500296.1, on the reverse strand, counting down.
TATTTCTTATATGATGACTTGAGGAACTTGCCATTTCTACTCACTTCTGTATTTGTTGAATGTATGGGTTAAGTAGAAATGAAAGGAAGGAAGAGAGGATTTTATACATGAGAAATTAGAAAGGCAATCATACCACTTATATGTAGGCTAGCTAGAGTCTCACACACTCTCTCTCTCTCTCTCTTTATTTATTTATTTATTTACTTTAAAAAAAACATGTGTATGTACAGGTAGTTGTGATTGTGGCTCACATCTTCCCTTGGTTTTACGTCCAAGAACGGCTTAAACGCCCTATATGGGTCGGGGATAGGCTTCCCATCCAGTTTTCTTAAAAACTGGCAAACAGGGTCTTTTTTAGTCATATTCCCAAGACTAAGTCGATCATGTTTTTTATGAAATAATGGCCATAAATCATGAATTGCATGATGCACATCTCCACTATGATGTGTCTCAAGAGTCAATAGAAGATTATCTAAAGACTCCTTACTTAGGCCATCCTTAATGAATTGTATTTTATCTTCACGGTTTATAGATACCATTCCTAAAGAACGACATTGTGTATTACAAGTCCATCTAGCACATCGATGACAGACTTTCAGTCGTTTTGCATGACATTTCTTTGCAAAAGTACTTTTACCTGTTCCAAGCATGTGTGAAATGAAGGAGTTAGAGGACTCACCTCATAATCGGACCTTTGCTTCAATCAACCAGCGAGTATCTTCAGGAATTCCATGATTCATTAACAATCTCAATCTTGCACATCTAGCACTGTAAATTTTTGTAATCGCATTCTGAGGCAGAACGAGAAAATACTTTTTCAATTTTTCAAGATTAGTGTCCATTTTCAAATGAGAATTGGAAGAGAGATTCAAAGAATTACACAAATATATACACAGATATCAGTTATTATGGGAAACTGAAAGAACCGACTTAAGTCACGGAGTACCTGATTAGTACTTAAAAGTGCATTCTTATTAAGGATTTATGTCATCATATTGCACCTAAAGTATCATTAAATTCCCTAACAAAAGCATGTTTTATATTAGCAAGTCTAAAAATATAATATACCTTTAATTCATGGTAAATGTTCATCCTAAATGCAGGTCTATCACATAAATAAAAGGATTGATTGATGAGTTTAAGGATTGAAATTGAAAGGATAAAAAGAAGGCCAAACTTAGCAAAGTGTTGCTGGTGCATTCCAAACTCGAACACCGTTCCGTAATTTGATCATATCTGGATCTGTAGATATCATATATAATTCCATTTTATATCGATGGAAAGGTAAGACATATACCTACAACTTTCATATGAAGTCAAAGACTCAGTTCTGCCGTTTTCAAGCCCAAATCTTAGCAACAACGAAGACGTCAGAAGTTGTCCTACAGCTCAAGCACTATTCGGTTTTTGGCTCATATCTTGAGTTCTAGAAGTCCAAATGAGCTCTGGTTTTTTTTGTTGGAAAGCTGAGACAATTGCCCATAACTTCCACAATTCAGTTGACTATAATTCTGATGTGAGCAATGACGTTTTGGCCAGCCAACAATATCAAAAATCAGCCCACAATATCAAAAAAACAGCAGCCATTAATGTCAAAAACCAGCCACCAAATCAATGGATGCCCACCAATTCTTCAATCAATCAATAGTTCTGAAACTTAGCCTATAAAAGGAGGCATTGTCCATGTATTTAGTCATATTAATTTTCAGATCAAAGTTATCTTCTTGCTTTCTCTCTACATCTTTGTAATGTTCAAGTTTTCTTTCATGCTATAGTAATCTCTTGTTTATGCTCTTTCATTTCCTTTCCTATACTTAGTTAGCTTATATTATGTTTATGTTCTTATATTGTTTATTTATGTTTTTCTCCTTCTTAATGTTTAGTTAAGTTAATTATGTCAAAGTGAAAAGGTTTCTCTAATGGTGTTAGAATAGGTATAATATAAACTCAACATGAGCTTTAAATGTTTATATCCAAGAAAGATTATTATTAACATGTTTTATCTTTTTATCTTACTAATTCTTAATACCTTGCTTATTAAATGGTTAATTTAGATTTGTGTTGTATAATATTTGGTACATTAAATGCTTGATCCTTCATAGTTTTCGGCCGACATCGTTATTATGATAGGAACTTGATTTGTTGTTAACATAAACTAGCAACATGAATGCTTGATGATATTTATAAGTATGGTATTACTTAGATAAGATAATTAATATGATCATGTTAGTAATTTATAATGAGCTAATAACGAGAAATCATCCGATTAGAACTTCCTTTATGTGTGGTTTCTAGTTGAGTAATAAAAAGAGTTTATATTATATTTATTTGAAATATCATTAGTGAATCCTATAACCTTGACATATGTTTTGTTATTATCCTTACATCAATATCACATCCCAAAACTTTCTTTAACTCCTTTTCTGTTATTATTCTCTTCAAATCTTTTTCTTTATTTGTAATTTATATAATTCACCTCCCTGTGGTTCGACCCCGGTCTTGCCGGGTTATTTTACTTTGACACTCTTGCACTTGGGATAAGACATCAACTCTTTGATCGTGTCAGTACCGTTGTCCGCCATTTGACCAGGGTGAAAGAAACTAGCAAAAATCACTCAAAAAGAAATAGAAAAACAAAATAATCAACCTTTATCTACAAGATCATTCAAACCAGTTGATTAATTTTCACTAGGAAAATTATTAAAGTAAGCTTTCAAACGATGTCCATTTTCCTTAAAAACATTGTCATTCATTGAATTCTCAATATCACAGGCCCTATAAGGATTGCTCCATCTTGATCTTAGCTCTCTAGGGAATGCATCGAGTTGAGAATTATAAAACAAAACTTTTTGACTAGTATCAACTTTTTGACAATTTTCACAAGTTTTGCAAAATGCATGCGTGTCCTCAAACATGGTGGGCTGATAACATCCATTTTGAAAGATTTTTATAGCTGTCTTTTTTGACGAGAAATAACTTCCACATGCTTTAGAATGACAAAATTTAATGACACTACTTACCTTATTGTCGGGAATGCATCTTTGAAATATTTGATCAGGATAATATTTTAATAAGTTAGGGTCATCACAATAAAAGTTCTTCACTTCATTCAAAAACTTTTCTTTGTCTTGGGTACTCCAATCAGCTAGCAAATCTCCTAAAGCAAGAAAATTGATTTTTTTATCATACCAAGGCATTGGACTAAGAGAAAGTAAGGATTCGTTAGGAAAGTAATCATCGATTGGTGTGATGTCAGATGTCGAATTTGTTGTCACTTTTGACAAAAGATCCGCATCAACATTTTCGGTGCGTTTTTCATCCGTGATTTCTTCCTCAGAATAAATCATTTGCAAATCTTCAGATTCATCCAACTCATTTTTGCTTAAAGTAGATTCAAGTTGATCATAAACTAATTCGTCAATATGATCTACTTCTTGTAAATCATTATCATCTCTAGGTTGCTTGCAAATGTTGAAAATATTCATCTCCAATGTCATGTTTCCAAATGATATCTTCATCAGTCCATTCCTACAATTAACCAATGCGTTAGAGGTTCCTAAGGTTGTACATACCTCCATTAGATGTATGAGGTTGAGTTTTACTCGGTGCCTCATAAGTACCCGCGGTGTCCCAATTTTGAGGATTTTCAGCTAACAAGTCTAAGTACTCCATTGCTTCATCAGGGTCTTTATCTTCAAAAGTTCCATTGCACATCAATTCAACCATTTGCCTATCTCTAGGTGTTAACCCTTCATAAAAATGTAAAACCAATCTCCATGTTTCAAAACCATGATGAGGGCAAGTACTAAGCAAGTCTCGATACCTATCCCAACATTGGTAAAATGTTTCTCCTGGTTTTTGAGTGAAAGTGGTGATTTATCTTTTGAAAGAGTTTATTCTATGAGATGAGAAAAACTTCTTTAAAAACTGTTGTTGCATTTCATCCCAAGCACGAATGGATCCTGGTCTCAAATTTTGTAGCCATGTTTTAGCTTTATCTTTTAATGAAAAAGGAAAAAGCTTTAATCTGATGGTGTTCATGCTACAATTTAAATTATTATATGTGTTGCAGACCTCCTCGAATTCCCTTAAATGCAAGTATGGATTTTCCAATTCTAAGCCATGAAAAGAAGGTAAAAGTTGAATAATACCTGGTTTAAAATTAAAATGAGATGCATCGACAAGAAAAACTATGCATGATGGTGCACTTGTTCTTGTGGGATTCATGTGGTCTCTAAGTGTTTTAGCACGGTTATTCTCATTATTCTCATTATGAAGTGATTGATTATCTTCTTCGACCATATTTTCTGAAAATGATGAGGATACCCTACAAAGTCTACCACTTGATGTACGTGACCACACTCTCATGCACGTATAGGAATAAAATAAAAGGAAGAAGAAAACAAAAGAAGAAGAAACAAGAGAAAATAAACAAAGTTATATACAAGAAAAATGAAAAGAGAAAATAAAATAAATATTATAATTTATACAAAACTTACCTCCCCGGCAACGGCACCAAAAACTTGACACGACTAAAAGATTGTTGTCTTCTCCCAAGTGCAGGAGTGTCGAAGTAATAAATAACCCCGCAAGACCGAGGTCGAACCACAGGAAGGTTAATCGTACAAATTATAAATAATAATTATAAACAACAACAATAGTAACAATAACAACAATAATAACAGTAGCAATAATAATAATAATAATAATAATAATAATAATAATAATAATAATAAAGAAAGAGATGGAGAAGAAGAAGAAGATGATGAGTTGATGAGAACTTTGGATGGAAAATTCATGTAAGGATTAAACAATAATAACAAACAATGTCAAGGTTAGAGGATCCACTAATGGTATGTCAAACAAGTATAGTATAAACTCTTATTATTCAATTGGAAACCACACACAAAGGAGGTTCCAATCAGATTATAGATTGTTAACATGATTACATTAGTCATCTTATTCAATTAATGCTAATACTTGTAAATCTCGTCAAGCATTCATGATTATAACTTATGTTAACAACAAATCAAGTTCCTTTTATAGCTCAAGTGTCGGTTATACCATATAGTATGAGCTATGAAACTGCCAAGCAAAGTATTAAAGAGTGAACAAGATAACAAATACAAAACATGTTAGTATCAAACATTAAAGTCCATATTAAGTTTACACTATACTTATTTTTACATCATTAGTGTAACCTTTTCACTTTGACATAATAAACTTAGCTAAACATAAAAAAAGAAAGAAAAATAAATAAACAAAATAGAAACATAAATAAGATAAGAGTTAACTAAGTAAAGGAAAGGAAATAAAAGGCATAAAGTTGATATTAATAAAAGCAAAGCATAAACATTAAAAAAAAAATACAAAGAGAGAAAGGAAGAGCATGATTTTGATCTGGAAACCAAGATGCCTAAATGCATGGCAAATGCCTCCTTTTATAGGCCAAAATTAGGAACTATTGATTTGATGACTAAATGATAAGTGGGTGACCAACTCTTGATATGGGCCAAACACTAAACAGTGCTCGGGCTGGAAGACAGATTCGGACTTCTTTGTTGTTGCTACAATTTGGACTTGAAAATGACCTTTTCAGATCTTGGGCTCCATATGAAAGTTGTAGGCCTATGTCTTACCTTTCTATCTATATAAAGTAGACCTAAATCTGAGATCTATAGCTCCAGATATGATCCAATTACCGAATAGTATTCCGGTTTGGATTGCACCGACATCTCTTTTCTAAGTTTGGTCATCTCTTTGTCCTTTCAATTTCAGTTCTTAAATTCATTAATCAATCCTTTTATTTATGTGATAGGCTTGCATTTAAATGAACATTTACCACAAATTAAAGATATCTTATATTATTAGATATATTATTATAAAACATGCTTTAGTTAAGGAGTTATTGATACTTCAAGTGCAAAATGATGACATAAAATTTTGATAAAAAAATACACTTTTAAGTATTAATCACCAAACTATACCATTTGATCCCTCTATTAGGTTAAAAAAAAATGCATCATGGGGGGATTCCGTAAATATTCCATTCCATAAAAAAGAAAAGAGAAAGTTCGAAACAATTGGGATTATTTTGGAGATTGGATGCAGTTACTAATTCATGATCTAGCATGTACAGAATGAAAACTTCATTTCGATTCTACAAGAATTTTTATTAAAGCCTTTCATTTGCTTCTCTTCGATGGAAGTTTTATTTTCCCAGAATGTATCCTAATTTTTGGCCTAATTCTTCTTCTGATGATCGATTCAACCTTTGATTAAAAAGATATGCCTTGGTTATATTTCATCTCTTCAACAAGTTTAGTAATGAGTATAACGACCCTATTGTTCCGATGGAGAGAAGAACCTATGATTAGCTTTTCGGGAAATTTCCAAATGAACAATTTCAATGAAATCTTTCAATTTTTTATTTTACTATGTTCAACTATATGTATTCCTCTATCTGTAGAGTACATTGAATGTACAGAAATGGTTATAATAGAGTTTCTCTTTTTCGTATTAACAACTACTCTAGGAGGAATGTTTTTATGCGGTGCTAACGATTTAATAATTATCTTTGTAGCTCCAGAATGTTTCAGTTTATGCTCATGCCTATTATCAGAATATACCAAGAAAGATATACGGTCTAATGAGGCTACCATGAAATATTTACTCATGGGTGGGGCAAGCTCTTCTGTTCTGGTTCATGGTTTCTCTTGGTTATATGGTTCGTCCGACTGGTTAAATGTTATTAATGAAAATAGTAATTCACTATTTTTAATAATAGGGCCTGAAGACTTCTTGGTTCATCATGCTATTGCTCTAGATTTACATACAACTATATTGATCTTAGTAAAAGGTGCTTTAGATGTGCATGGTTCTAAGTTAATGCTAGATAAAAAGGATTTTGGTTATAGTTTTTCTTGTGATGGTCCGGAACGAGGCGATAGTTGTGATATTTTGGCTTGGGACACATTTTATTTGACGGTTTTTTTTATGTTAAATACCATTGGATGAGTTATTTTTTATTGGTATTGGAAGCACATAACATTATGGCAGGATAACGTTTTATAGTTTAATGAATTTTTTACTTATTTGATGGGATAGTTAAAAAATTATTTATGGTTAAATTTTTTATAACTTATTAATAGGTATAATTTTTTGGGGGTGATTAGTTTATCGATTCGGAGATGAATGTCCTTGTTTGAACATCTTGTTTGGGTTACTGAATTTATGCTCTTGATTTCCTGGCGCAAAGACTTAAAGACCCCTTACGCTCTAGCTTCTCTCGCATCGCATATGAAACTTCCACAAACCATGTTATTTCCCAACGTTTTGTTTTCTTGTTCTTTAGAATCCAAGAAAATTCTAAATCTACCATCGCACACGAAAAACACGCCCTGTCATCATGCCCTGCCCTCCAACCGCGTAAAAACTTAATCAACAACATCAAATAACTCCAAAAGTCAAGTCACAGTCAGAAGCATCCCTACATCGCGTTCACACTCGCATACACGCTCACCGTCCACCCGCTGCTACGTATATATAAATTATAATCCTTTGCTCTAATTCAATATGAAATCAACGCCTGAGTTTACTTTTCTCTCAGTGAAGCATTTTATCAAACACTAAAGTTTTTTCTTCTCGCATTCAAATCTCTCTGTACTGTACTACTTGTAATGGAAATCTCTCCTTTCCCATTTCTTAATCAAGAAGAGATTTCACATTTATACAGTAGTCTTTTCCAGGATATGGATAACAACAGCTTGACTAGCAACGATAACATCAACGCTAATTTAAAGAGGGGAAGAAAGGATGGTGAAGATGATGAAGATAAGCTTGGCGGATTGAGGAAAGCCAAGAGTAATAATAACTCATTAATGAGCGATATACTCACTTCTCTTATTTTATTGGATGAGGAGGAAAAACAAGAACACCAACAGTGGGCTATCGAGTCTCAACACGATAAGGCGGCTTTCGATCGGAATCATAAGCGAAAACTTGAAGCAATGAATGACTATCGCTCCCATCTTCAGACCCATTTTTCTGATTTAGACGAAATGGATAGTTCAGGAACTAAACGACATGGCCGTTGTGCTTCGTTGACGGCTGCGGCTGTTGCCGTTGCCGTTACTGAAACTGCTCAAGCTTCAAGTGAGCAAAGTGGGTCCGGAGGAGGGTCAGGTCAGCAGCGGCGTTTATGGGTGAAGGACAGGTCAAAAGATTGGTGGGAGAAATGTAACCACCCCGATTTTCCGGAGGAGGAGTTCCGGAAAGCGTTTCGGATGAGCAAGGCCACGTTTGATATGATATGCGTGGAGTTGGATTCTGTTGTGACCAAGAAAAACACAATGTTGCGCGATGCCATTCCGGTTCGCCAACGCGTTGCTGTTTGTATCTGGAGGCTTGCTACCGGTGAACCTTTGAGGCTTGTGTCAAAGCGGTTTGGATTGGGGATCTCTACTTGTCATAAGCTGGTTCTTGAAGTTTGTTCCGCCATAAGGAATGTTTTAATGCCTAAATTCCTTCAGTGGCCCAATGAGGATAAATTGAAGATGATCAAGGGAGAGTTTGAATCAATGTCTGGGATACCCAATGTTGGTGGATCAATGTACACTACTCATGTGCCAATAATTGCTCCCAAAATTAATGTGGCAGCTTATTACAACAAGAGGCATACGGAGAGGAATCAGAAGACATCTTATTCAATGACAGTTCAGGGAGTTGTGAGCCCTAATGGTGTGTTCACTGATGTTTGCATTGGTTACCCTGGTTCAATGCCTGATGATAGAGTGTTAGAGGAGTCTGCTTTGTTTAAGAGGGCTAATAGAGGGGCTTTGAAGAATGTTTGGATTGTTGGGAATTCTGGGCACCCTTTAATGGATTGGGTTCTGGTGCCTTACACGCACCAAAACTTGACTTGGACACAGCACGCTTTCAATGAGAAGATTGGGGAGATTCAAAGGGTTTCTAAAGAGGCATTTGGTAGACTGAAAGGGAGGTGGTCATGCTTGCAGAAGAGAACTGAAGTTAAGCTCCAGGACTTGCCAGTGGTCCTCGGGGCTTGTTGTGTGCTGCATAACATCTGTGAGATGAGAAATGAAGAGATGGGTCCAGAGCTGAAGTTTGATATTTTCGATGATGATATGATCCCTGAGAATAGTCTTAGATCTGCCGGTGGAATACAGGCCAGGGATCACATTGCTCACAATCTCTTGCATCATGGACTTGCTGGCACTTCCTTTCTTTAGCGACCTGAATTAATTCATGGTTTCGCAAGTGCTTTTTTTTTTTTTTTTGTCGTATTACGACTTTGCTTATCTTGTTGGCCTATTTTTTCTTTTTTTTGATGGGTTCGTGTAAAATATTTATCTGCCCGTCCTCAGTAAATAAATAAATGAATTCGTTTTATCATATGAACGCACGTCATCTGTGTACTTGCTTTTCCTCCTTTGCTTTTTCTCGTTTGTTTATTTGTGCAAAGCCATCATCGCTTTTCTTTACGGAAATAAAACGCAATGGAAACAAAGTTCATAATTAAGTCATGTTTTTGCAAGAATGACTGATAAAGCTATTATCATTTAAAAAAAATAAAACAAAGCTAAATAAATTTTATCTTGCTCAGTCTTGGGTTATTCTGGATATTTTTTCAAAATTTCAGTTGATATGTTTTGAGTTTACTTTATCTATTCCTATCGTACTCTCTCATGGGAGCACAACATTACAACGATACTTTTTTAAATGATGTTTTGAGTGTTCATTGGTTAGTTTAGAAAACCGTAACATAATATTATAATTACTAAAAATTATATCTAGTTTTTAAAATTTTAAATAAACAATTAATTGTATAAAAAGATATACTAACATCCCTAATATATTTTAATTAAAATAAACTATATATTTTTTTATCTTTATTTCTTATGATTTGGTAATATTTTTATCAACCTACTATGACAGATTTGCAACAATAAATAAACCCTAATTTTATAAATTATTAAAAACTTGGTCTAAAACAATAAAATATCATCAATTATCATTAAGTTTATTTCAAGATAAACTTAGAATTTTAGTTATCGTGTTATTCTAAATAATATTTCAGATAAAATTTTTTGTAGGTTTTTTTTATTTTTATATTATGAGTGAAAGAATTGTATTATTTATTGTAATAGTCTTAATTTATGGAACACCACACAACAGGTAACTTGAGATTTCATGATTTTTTTTAATCCAACAAAATTTTTATTGAAATTTCAATGAAGTCTTCCTTATACCAGGAGTTATTCATGATACAAGATTTATACTTCTTATGTCATTTTATAACCTGATCCAATCATCATAGATCTTAACCAAACTCATCATCATTATCAATACAACATATTTTATTTAATAATATTACAAAATTCAATTTCACCAAAGAAAACAATGCATAATTCAATTGCTAAATGTTATCATTACATGAACTATATCATGCATAATAATACCATATAATAAAATTCAAGTAAAGGATCCAATTTCAATTATAAACATGCATGGTTAAAATATGTATTTAAATTATATCATTAGATTAAACTCATACATCTTAATTTATAGGTCAATCCTACATTTTAAGTTTAGTAGATAAGTGTCTTGAATTACAACATAATTACAAAGCAAAAGATAAATAAACTAATATCACTCTTGACGTGACCTTGATGGACCTGAAAATAACAAATAACATTTACATATGAATATAAAAAGGTAATAATAATAATAACAATAGCGATAGGTAATAATTTTCATGACATTTTGTTTTACACATAAAATTTTAACATAAACTTCTTTACAAAATGCATTTTCCATCTACTATCCTAATCAATTACTAAGAACAATTTCATCTCAAAAATCACACCATGACTAAAATGATTTTGAATGCCATCTCTTTATAGATCAATTCTCATTTGATATCAAGATATTCTTCTGATTAGCTTATCTCATTCTTTTGGAATAACTAATTAACACTTTTCCTACTGTTCTCCAGAAATTAATTACAGATACTAATAAATCTCATTAGTATCAATAATCTCCCGTTAGCGGGTTAGATTAATCAATTTCATTCAAGTGTCAATATCAATACAATCGATCAATACCATTAACTATTCCTAACCCATAATAGTTAATCAATTCTTATCCACATATGATTTCCTAATTAAGTTGTCGATGTTGAGAACCCTTGACATCATTAGCCTTCTTACCCGTAGTAATTGATTACATAAAAAATGGTTGTCAATACTAATGTGATCCATTAATATTAGTAACTATTTCTGACTTAGAATATTTAATCAATTTATCTTTCTCTCTTGACGGAGAGTAACCATTTTAGTGTTATTAATCTTTATTAATATCATTAGTCATCCAATTACTCAGGATCAACTAATTATTTTAAGATATCAGCACTAATAGAACCTTATTGATACCATTAGCTATCCAAACTAGAATAGCTAATTAATGTCATATGAAATGTCGGTATCAAAGAAACTCCATTAATACCATTAATTATCCCAATTTTTGGGATAACTAATCAATGTCATCACAACATTTGATTCATACCAATCACATAGACAAAAACTACCAAATTTAAATCACATATATATATCACCATGTTCAAATCACTTATATACCTAGCAATTTTTAAAAGGGAAGATGACACGTGACACGATTAAAAGATTGATGTCTTCTCCCAAGTGTAGGAGTGTCGAAGTAATAAATAACCCGGCAAGACCGGGGTCGAACCACAGGGAGGTTAATTGTGCAAATTATAAACAACAATTATAAAACAACAATAACAACAACAACAACAATAACAACAACAACAACAACAACAACAACAACAACAATAATAATAATAATAATAATAATAATAATAATAATAATAAAGAAAGAGAAGAAGAAGAAGATGATGAGAACTTGGAGATGGAAAATTAATGTGAAGATGATGATGATGAGAACTTACTTTGAGATGAAATATTAATGTAACAATTACACAATAATAATAACAAATGTCAAGGTTAGAGGATCCATTAATGGTATGTTAAACAAGTATAGTATAAACTCTTATTATTCAATTGAAAACCACACAAAAAGGAGGTTCCAATCAGATTATAGATTGTTAACATGATTACATTAGTCATCTTATTCAATTAATGCTAATACTTGTAAATCTCGTCAAGCATTCATGATTATAACTTATGTTAACAACAAATCAAGTTCCTTTCATAGCTCAGGTGTCGGTTATACCATACATTATGGGCTATGAAAGTGCCAAGCATTTGTTGTACCAAGTGTTATACAACATAAAATCAAGATTAATCATTTAACAAGCAAAGTATTAAAGAGTGAACAAGATAACAAATATAAAACATGTTAGTATCAAACATTAAAGTCCATATTAAGTTTACATTATACTTATTCTTACACCATTAGTGTAACCTTTTCACCTTGACATAACTAACTTAGCTAGACATAATGAAAGAAAGCAAAATAAATAAACAAAATAAGAACATAAAAGTTAACTAAGTAAAGGAAAGGAAGTGAAAGGCATAAACTTAATAATAATGAAAGCAAAGCATAAACATTACAAAAAATACAAAGAGAGAAAGGAAGAGCATGATCTTGATCTGGAAATCAAGATGCCTAAATGCATGGCAAATGCCTCCTTTTATAGGCCAAAATTGGGAACTATTGATTTGATGACTAATTGATAAGTGGGTGACCAACTTTTGACTTGGTGACAATCCTTATCTTCTCTTGTCTGCCCAAAACGTCATTGATAACGTCAAAATTGGAGCCAGTTGCAAACATGAAAGTTGTAGGCAATTGTCTCAGCTTTCTTGTGTAAAACATTCAGCTCATTTGGACTTCTAGAACTCCAGATATGGCCAAAATACCGAACAGTGCTCGGGCTGGAAGACAGATTCAGGCTTCTTTGTTGTTGCTACAATTTGGACTTGCAAATGGCCTTTTTAGATCTTGGGCTCCATATGAAAGTTGTAGGCCTATGTCTTACCTTTCCATCCATATAAATTGGATCTAAATCTGAGATCTGTAGCTCCAGATATGACCCAATTACTGAACAGTGTTCCAGTTTGGATTGCACCGACATCTCTTTTCTAAGTTTGACCATCTCTTTGCCTTTGCAATTTAAGTTCTTAAAGTCATCAATCAATATTTTCATTCATGTGATAGGCCTGCATTTAAAATGAATATTTACCATAAATTAAAGGTATCTTATATTATTAGATATATTATTATAAAACATGTTTAGTTAAGGAGTTATTGATACTTCAAGTGCAAAATGATGATATAAAATCATGATAAAAATGCACTTTTAAGTACTAATCACACCCCTCAACAAGCTTATTACTAGTCCCTAGTAATCAAAGCGTTAAAACAATTTGCAAATTTCACAAAGCAAGGTATTCATCATTTAACTTCCATTAATCTATCTAGACAAACAAACTCTCATTAAATTTATATATCTTCTCAATACCTCTTAACAAGATATTAATAAACCTTTCTTTTATGCTCAATGTATCAACACATAATTATGGGGCTTTTCTTGGAAGAAAACAAAATTTTTGTTCTAATGTTTAAGGTTAACTTCCTTGGGTTGGGATTATTATTTTTGTCTTTTTTTTTTAAAAATCTATATACATATAATTTAAAAACATCATGCATCTTTAACCCATGTAATGAGCTTCAGCTAATGACTCCCAGACCAGTTGGTTTTAGGGCGTTAGGTGTTAAGACACCCCTACGAGCTTAGTAACTCGGGTCGCAGATAATGATATGTAGATAGTGCAATGTTTGATTCCCTTAAGCTTTTCTCCTCAACCCATGTAACAAGCGTTGGACCAATAGCTCCCAAGTTAGTTGACTTTAGGGTATTAGGTATTAAAACACCCCTTCGGGCTTAATTGCTTAGGTTAGGGAGGCTACGAAACCAAACTTATCTACATTTTTATTATCATCATTTTTTTTTCTTTTTTTTCTTTTATTTTCATGTTTTTGTTTTTTAATTATATACAATCCCTTTCCCTTAGTTGTTACCTTTAACAAAAGAACATAAATAATGTAATAATCCAATATGCAACCCACAATCATATGTTAAAGTGTGTGTGTGTACATTAAGGTTTAAGAATACATTTTAAATAAGTATATGAGCAGAATTAAGTGGTAACAATACGAGAGTTTGTAAACCTGAATATTTCAGGAAGTATTATAATAGACCTTGTTAAGAATGGTTACTAAGATGCGTCTCAAGAGTCACTTTAACAAAAGAACTCCTTTACTCTACCATCCTAGTAACAACAATTATGCACATGCTTTATGAAATGAAAAACAATTTTTTTTTTATCAACTACTACCCTCTCCCCCCAACCAAAACGAGACATTGTCCTCAATGTTCTAAGGTAGAAAGATAGAGTATAGAAGATATCACCTGAAATAACGAACACTGATAAAACCTGAAACACACTAAAACAAAAATAAGAAATAACAAAACACAATAATAAAACCAAAAGACACAAAAATTCACAAATGAAGGCTCAAATCCAATCTAAGCTTTTTACGGCTTCCCGTAGATGACCAATTTATGCGAGTCATGGAAGGATCAATCACAGGAATGAAAGATTGTAGTTGGTCAATCAATTATTCAGCAGTAGTAGCAGAGATTATGATTTGTCGTGCAAAAGATGTTAGAAATTCCTATTCCACAGCATGATTAAGAAAAGACAACAACTTATCATAATAACCATTAACATTTAACAAACCTATGAGTTTATGGTGAATGTGCAATTGAGCCCAAGAGGAAATATGAAAGATCTCTTCCAATGTGCCTAGACCACCTGGTAAAGCAATGAAGGCATCAGCATGGTTAAACATTGCATTCATTCGAGCCGACATTATGGAGACCTGAAGTTCCTCTCCAATTGTTTTTCCAATCATGTCCCCTTGTGCCAAAGCTTCAGGGACGACTCCTAAAACTTGACTACCTCCTAAAAATGCAGCTATTGACACACCTCCCATTAACCCAAGACTGCCTCCCCCATACACTAAATGAATCTTTCTCTCAGCTAGCACCTGACCAAGATGATTTGCTGATTCTAAAAACTCCTTTTCTTTCCCAGGACTAGATCCACCGAAAACACAAATATTTCTTATTTGATGACTTGAGGAACTTGCCATTTCTACACACTTCTGTATTTGTTGAATGTATGGGTTAAGTAGAAATGAAAGGAAGGAAAAGAGGGTTTTATAGATGAGAAATTAGAAAGGCAATCATAACACCTATATGTAGGCCAGCTGGAGTCTCACACACTCTCTCTCTCTTTTTATTTGTTTATTTATTTACTTTTGAAAAAGCATGTGTATGTACAGGTAGTTGTGATTGTGGCTCACATCTTCCCTTGGTTTTAAGTCCAAGAATGGCTTAAACACCCTCTATGGGTCGGGGATAGGCTTCCCATCCAGTTTTCTTAAAAACTGGCAAACAGGGTCTTTTTTAGTCAGATTCCCAAGACTAAGTCGATCATGTTCTTTATGAAATAGTGGCCATAAATCATGAATTGCACGATGCACATCTCCACTAGGATGCGTCTCAAGACTCAATAGAAGATTATCTAAAGACTCCTTACTCAGGCCATCCTTAATGAATTGTATTTATCTTCACGGTTTATAGATACCATTCCTAAAGAACGACATTGTGTATTACAAGTCCATCTAGCACATCGATGACAGACTTCTAGTCGTTTTGCACGACGTTTCTTTGCAAAAGTACTTTTACCTGTTCCAGGCATGTGTGAAATAAAGAAATTAGAGGACTCACCTGATAATCAGACCTTTGCTTCAATCAACCAGTGAATATCTTCAGGAATTCCATGATTCATTAACAATCTCAATCTTGCACATCTAGCACGGTAAATTTTTGTAATTGCATTCTGAGGCAGAGCTAGAAAATACTTTTTCAATTTTTCAAGATTAGTGTCCATTTGCAAATGAGAATTGGAAGAGAGATTCAAAGAATGGCACAGATATATACATAGATATCAGTAGTTCTGGGAAACTGAAAGAACCGACTTAAGTCACGGAGTACCGTTATCCGCCATTTGACCGGGTGAGAGAAACTTGCAAAAATCACTCAAAAAGAAACAAAAATAAAATAAAATAAAATCAATCTTTATATACAGGATCACACAATTCAATAGAGTTATGTTCAACTGAAAAATTATCAAAGTAAACTTTCAGACGATGTCCATTTACCTTAAAAGCATTGCCATTCTTTGGATTCTCGATGTCATAGGCCCCATATGGATACACATGTTTCACAATAAAAGGACCGCTCCATCTTGATCTTAATTTTCCAGGAAATAAATGCAGTCGAAAATTATAAAGCAAGACTTTTTGACCAACATTGAAGGTTTTTCTCTGTATTTTGTTGTCATGAAACTCTTTAATTCTTGCTTTATGAATTCTTGAATTTTCATATGCATCATTTCTTATTTCCTCAAGCTCATTTATTTGTAATTTTCGCAGTTGACTAGCATCATCGAGATTTGAATTGAAAGCTTTAATAGCCCAATAAGCTTTATGTTCAAGTTCCACAGGCAAGTGACAAGGTTTTCCATAGACTAGTCTATAAGGTGACATACCTAATGTTGTTCTATAAGCAGTTCGATAAGCCCAAAGTGCATCATTAAGTCTTAAAGACCAGCCTTTCCTATTAGGGTTCACTATTTTCTCTAAAATATGTTTGATCTCCCTATTAGCAAGCTCTACTTGTCCACTTGTTTGAGGGTGATAAGGGGTGGCAACTTTGTGTGTGATTCCATATTTTTTCATTAAAGACTCAAATGGCTTGTTGCAGAAATGTGTTCCACCATCACTTATTATGGCTCGAGGGACTCCAAATCGACTCAAAATATTTTCTTTCAAAAACTTTATCACTGTTTTGTGATCATTGTTTCGACTTGGAATTGCCTCTATCCATTTTAAAACATAATCTACTATGACTAATATGTATAAGAAACCAAATGATGGAGGGAATGGGCCCATGAAATCTATACCCCAATAGCCAAAGATCTCAATGACAATAATAGGGTTTAAAGGCATCATATGATGTTTTAAAATAGCTCCCAACTTTTGACAATTTTCACAAGACTTGCAGAATGCATGTGAGTCTTTGAACATGGTGGGCCAGTAAAATCCACTTTGTAAGATTTTTGCAGTTGTCTTTCTTGATGAGAAATGGCCCCCACATGCCTCAGAATGACAAAATTTAATGACACTACTTACCTCATTGTCAGGAATGCATCTTCAAAATATTTGATCAGGACAATATTTGAATAAATAAGGATCATCCCAATAAAAGTTCTTCACTTCGTTCAAAAACTTTCTTTTATCTTGGGTACTCCAAGGCATTGTAGAGACAAAAAGTAAAGATTCATCGGGAAAGTAGTCATCGATTGGTGTGATGTCAGTTTTCGAATCTGTTGTCAATCTTGACAAGTGATCTGCGACAACATTTTCGCTGCCTTTTTTTATCTTTGATTGTGATATCAAATTCTTGAAGTAATAAAATTCACCTCACCAATCTAGCCTTAGAATCTTTCTTAGAAAGAAGATATTTCAATGCTGCATGATCACTAAAAACAACAACAGGTGAGCCAACAAGATAAGATCTGAATTTTTCATATACAAATACTACTGCAAGTAATTCTTTTTCAGTGGTGGTATAATTCATTTGAGCACTATTTAAAGTTTTACTTGCATAGTAAATTACATAAGGTTTCTTATCTTTTCTTTGTCCCAAAACAGCACCTACGGCATAATCACTAGCATCACACATTATTTCAAAAGGTAATGACCAATCGGGAGGTTGAATGATAGGAGCACAAGTAAGCAAGTTTTTAAGTTTAACAAAGGCTTCTTCACAATGTTCAGTCCATTCAAAAATAGTATCCTTTGTTAGAAGGTTACTTAAGGGCTTAGATATTACACTAAAATCTTTGATGAACCTTCTATAAAAACCAGCATGTCCCAGGAATGATCTAACATCTTTAAGAGATTTTGGTGTTGGCAAGTTTGCAATTAACTCGATTTTAGATTTGTCAACCTCAATTCCTTTTGATGAAACAATGTGACCAAGTACAATGCCGTTTTTTACCATAAAATGACATTTTCCCCAATTCAGCACAAGATTCTTCTCTTCACACCTAGTCAAAACCTTTCCTAAGTTAGTCAAACAATCATCAAATGAATCGCCAAAAACAGAAAAATCATCCATGAAAATCGCAAGAAAATGTTCAACCATATCACTAAATATACTAAGCATGTATCTTTGAAATGTGGCTGGTGCATTACATAATCCAAAAGGCATCCTTCGATATGCAAAAGTACCAAATGGACATGTGAAAGTAGTCTTTTCTTGATCTTCCAATGCAATTTCAATTTGGTTGTAACCCGAATAGCCATCTAGGAAACAATAAAATTCATGACCTGCAACTCTTTCTAGGATTTGATCCATGAAAGGTAAAGGAAAATGATCTTTTCTAGTCATTGAATTAAGTTTCCTATAGTCAATGCATATGCGCCAACTAGTAACAGTTCTAGTGGGAATTAACTCATTGTTCTCATTTGTTATCACAGTGACTCCAGACTTCTTAGGTACAACTTGGGTAGGACTTACCCATTTCCTATAAGAAATAGGATAAATGATTTCATTATCTAAAAGCTTAATGACTTCATTTTTCACTACTTCTTTCATATTAGGATTTACCCTTCGTTGCATTTCTCTAGAGGGTTTAGCATTTTCCTCTAAATAAATTCTGTGTGTACAAATCAAAAGACTAATTCCTTTTATATCAGTTATGGTCCATCCTAATGCATTTTTGTGCATTTTCAGAGTTTGTAATAACTTACCTTCTTGATGTGCATTAAGTTTGGAAGAGATTATTACCGGAAAAGTTTTATCTTCTCCCAAAAATGAGTATTTGAGATTGGATGGCAACGACTTCAAATCAGGTTTTGGTGGTTGAACACTTGAAGGTATGGACTTAATTGATCGTGGTGGCAATTCCTCAATTTGTGGCCTTCAATTACTTGTCTTTGATTCTTCCTGAAAATAAATCATTTCCAAATCATCAGATTCATCAATCTTAATTTCACTGGAAGTGGTTGGAAATTGATCATGAATTAATTTTTCAGTAAAGTCCACTTCCTGTAAGTCATTATCATCTTTAGGTTGCTTGCAAATGTTGAAAATATTCATCTCCAATGTCATGTTTCCAAATGATAGCTTCATCAGTCCATTCCTACAATTAATCAATGCGTTAGAGGTTGCAAGAAACGGACGTCCTAAAATAACAGGAAATGAATTACATGCTTCAACAGGTTCTGTGTCCAAGACAATAAAATCCACAAGATAAATGAATTTATCGACTTGTACTAACACATCTTCAATTATTCCTCTAGGCACTTTTATAGATCTATCAGCAAGTAAAAGAGTTATAGAAGTTGGTTTTAACTCACCTAGATTGAGACTCTGAAAAACTGAATATGGAAGTAAATTCACACTAGCACCAAGATCAAGTAAGGCTCTTTCAATTTTATGCTCTCCAATAAAGCAGGAAATTGTAGGACAACCAGGGTCTTTATATTTCAAAGCATTATTGTTTTGAAGAATAGCGCTTACTTGTTCGGTTAGAAAGGCTTTCTTTTTCACATTCAGTTTCCTCTTCACAGTGCAGAGATCTTTCAAAAATTTAGCATAGGAAGGAACTTGTTTAATAGCATCCAACAAAGGTATATTGATCCTGACCTGTTTGAAAGTTTTAAAGATTTCAAAATTGTGATTAACTTTCCTTTGTTTGGTCATGGCTTGAGAAAATGGAAGTGCTAGCGGTGAATAAGTCATTTCTTTGCAATTTTCAGATTCATCCCCTTCCTTACACTTAGAGATTGACTCATCATCTTTCTCATAAGGTTCAAGAGAGGGTTTTTCAATAACCTTACCACTCCGCAGAGTAGTGACTGATTTGACTTGATCCATATGTTGGCTTCCGGAACTACTTGCATTTGCATTGTATTGCCCCTTGGGATTTTGTTGCGGTTGAGATGGAAACTTACGTTTCTCTTGGAAATTGAGAGTAGATGTTAATTTAGCAAGAGTATCTTTAAAATCTATCATGTTTTGAGCAAGTTGAGTATTGATTGTCTCTTATTTTTCAATGAATGCATGCAATGTTTCCTCAAGATTTCTTCTAAGAGGTGGAGCATAAGGAGGTGCATATCCATGAGAATTTTGGAAATTATGGTGTGTTTGAAACGGTGGTTGTGAAGTTTGTGCATTGTTGTTCTCACTCTTCCAACTAAAATTTGGGTGATTTCTCCAACCAGGGTTGTATGTTTGGGAGTATGGGTTGTGGTTGGCCCTTTGAAAACTGTTTAAAGCATGGGCTTGTTCATGGAGACATTCCTTAAAAGAAGGCAAGGTTGGACAATCGTTGTTTGAGTGTTCATTTGTTTCACAGATTTGACATACAATGTTTTCAACAAATTTTAATTGACCACTCTTTTTGAATTCTAGTGCCTCGACTTTTCTAGCTAAAGATGCAAACTTGGCTTGAAGGTCATGATCTTCCCTAAGGTTGTACATACCTCCACTAGATGTATGAAGTTGAGTTTTACTCGGTGCCTCATAAGTACCCTCGGTGTCCCAATTTTGAGGATTTTCAGCTAACAAGTCTAAGTACTCCATTGCTTCATTAGGGTCTTTATCTTCAAAAGTTCCATTGCACATCAATTCAACCATTTGCCTATCTTTAAGTGTTAACCCTTCATAGAAATGTGAAACCAATCTCCATGTTTCAAAACCATGATGAGGGCAAGTACTAAGCAAGTCTCGATACCTATCCCAACATTTGTTAAATGTTTTTCCTGGTTTTTTAGTGAAAGTGGTGATTTGTCTCTTGAAAGAGTTTGTTCTATGAGATGGGAAAAACTTCTTTAAAAACTGTTGTTGCATTTCATCCCAAGCACGAATGGATCCTGGTCTCAAATTTTATAGCCATGTTTTAGCTTTATCTTTTAATGAAAAAGGAAAAAGCTTTAATCTGATGGTGTTCATGCTACAATTTAAGTTATTATATGTGTTGCACACCTCCTCAAATTCCCTTAAATGCAACTATGGATTTTCCAATTCTAAACCATAAAAAGAAGGTAAAAGTTGAATAATACCTGGTTTAAAATTAAAATGAGATGCATCAGGAGGAAAAACTATACATGATGGTGCACTTGTTCTTGTGGGATTCATGTGGTCTCTAAGTGTTCTAGCACGATTATTCTCATTATTTTCATTATGAAGTGATTGATTATCTTCTTCAGCCATATTTTCTGAAAATGATGAGGATACCCTACAAAGTCTACCACTTGATGTACGTGACCACACTCTCATGCACGTGTAGGAATAAAAATAGAAAAGAAGAAGAAGAAAGCAAAAGAAGGAGGAAGAAAACAAAATAAAAAGAAACAAAAGAAAAGAAACAAAGTTATATACAAGAAAAGTGAAAAGAGAAAATAAAATAAATACTATAATTTATACAAGAACTTACCTCCCCGGCAATGGCGCCAAAAACTTGACACGACTAAAAGGTTGATGTCTTCTCCCAAGTGTAGGAATGTCGAAGTGATAAATAACCCGGCAAGACCGGGGTCGAACCATAGGGAGGTTAATTGTACAAATTATAAACAACAATTATAAACAACAATAACAACAATAACTATAATAATAATAATAATAATAATAATAATAATAATAATAATAATAATAATAATAATAATAATA
>NW_011500296.1:173908-186951 GCF_000495115.2 Populus euphratica | reverse complement strand
GATGATGAGAACTTGGAGATGAAATATTAATGTAAGGATTAAACAATAATAATAACAAATGTCAAGGTTAGAGGTTCCACTAATGGTATATCAAAAAAGTATAGTATAAACTCTTATTATTTCATAGCTCAGGTGTCGGTTATACCATACATTATGGGCTATAAAAGTGCCAAGCATTTGTTGTACCAAGTGTTATACAACATAAATCAAGATTAGTCATTTAACAAGCAAAGTATTAAAGAGTGAACAAGATAACAAATATAAAACATGTTAGTATGAAACATTAAAGTCCATATTAAGTTTACACTATACTTATTCTTACACCATTAGTGTAACCTTTTCACCTTGATATAATTAACTTAGCTAGACATAATGAAAGAAAGAAAAATAGATAAACAAAATAAGAACATAAAAGTTAACTAAGTAAAGGAAAGGAAATGAAAGGCATAAACTTGATATTAATGAAAGCAAGGCATAAACATTACAAAAAATACAAAGAGAGAAAGCAAGAGCATGATCTTGATCTGGACACCAAGATGCCTAAATGCATGGGAAATGCCTCCTTTTATAGGCCAAAATTGGGAACTATTGATTTGATGACTAATTGATAAGTGGGTGGCCAACTTTTGACTTGGTGACAATCCTTATCTTCTCTTGTCTGCCCAAAACGTCATTGATATCATCAAAATTAGAGCCCATTGTAAGCATGAAAGTTGTAGGCAATTGTCTCAGCTTTCTTGTGTAAAAACTTCAGCTCATTTGGACTTCTAGAACTCCAGATATGGCCAAAATACCGAACAGTGCTCGGGCTGAAAGACAGATTCAGGCTTCTTTGTTATTGCTATAATTTGGACTTGCAAATGACCTTTTTAGATCTTGGGCTCCATATGAAAGTTGTAGGCCTATGTCTTACCTTTCCATCCATATACATTGGACCTAAATCTGAGATCTGTAGCTCCAGATATGACCCAATTACCGAACAGTGTTCCGGTTTCGATTGCACCGACATCTCTTTTCTAAGTTTGACCATCTCTTTGCCTTTGCAATTTAAGTGGTTTGGATTGCACCGACATCTCTTTTCTAATTTTGGTCATCTTTTTGCCCTTGCAATTTAAGTTCTTAAAGTCATCAATCAATCCTTTCATTTATGTGATAGGCCTGCTTTTAAAATGAACATTTACCACAAATTAAATGTATCTTATATTATTAGATATATTATTATAAAACATGCTTTAGTTAAGGAGTTATTGATACTTCAAGTGCAAAATGATGATATAAAACCATGATAAAAATGCACTTTTAAGTACTAATCATGATTCAACCCCGATTTTGCCGGGTTATTTATTATTTCGACACTTCTACCCTTGGGAGAAGATATCAATATTTAGGTTGTGTCATTTATCTATGTGTAAACCTTAACTTTTCAATTGTTTTGGATTCCTAACTCAAAGACCTATCAATTCTCCAAATTGCAGCAAAAAAAGATGTCATATGAAGGAGTATGATTTTTTAAATAAACAATTGAATTCTATTAGCAAACAGGTTTCATGAAGAAATGTGTTCAAATTATGTTTTAAAGCATCTAAACCAATATCCAAGTTTTAATTTAAGTAATTCAGCTCCTCTAAGTCAAATCTTTAAGATTTCATGCAAGACTATTTCTCTGTTTTAGAAAAATAATTATTGAAGTACTTAAATATAAACTATCGACTTATGAGAGGATTATTTTATCAAATAGAGATTAGAGTTTCTTAGCATATATATAAAAAAAAAAAAGAAGGGAAAGAGCATTAGAAGAGGAGGCAACTAGAAGTTAAAAAAAAAAACTAATTCTTTCTCCTACAAACCCGAAATCACGCACTCTTCCATCTTGAGGAGTAATTGTTCAATAAATATACAAGGCTAAAATCGTTTTCTTAGTTGCAAGGACATAAAGACCTTCAGATTTTAAAAACTATTTTTAGTTTATATTATCAATGAGTATGATTTTTTTCCTATGCATATTTCCTATGAGTGTTCATCATAACTATTGGAGCAGTCTCTAAGTCGTTATTGTGACAATCTATTACTAAGTTTGATATCAAAACCAGAGTTGTGGTATATAAACTTGTAAAGCAACTAAGATTAACAAATATAGCGGATCTACATTATTAACCTTGAGGAGAACATTCAAACAAAGCAACACAAGTTGTGGACAACTTGGTTGGTTGTTAACATTAATGAATGTATCTAGTTCTTTAAGTTTCCATTGAATTAAATCATTAGTGTGAACAATATGATTTTTTGTTAGTTAGGATTAATTTTATAGTGGATTTGTTAACTAATCAACATTAAAAAAAGATAAAAATTTAGAATATAAACTGGAGTTTCGTTTCAAGGATCGACTCTAATTTCTATAAGTGGATGTGTGCTTGTAACTAAGGTTTATTTTATAGATAAATTTCAATTTCAACTGATTTTTTTTGCTAGTTTAATATTCTACCTAGTTTAGATCATCATAAAACAAAACCCCCAATTGCATAACATACATAATAAAAATCTAATCTGAAACTTTCTTATTCTATACTATCTTGTGTGTTTTACGCTAGGGTAATTAATTTCTGTGACCGCAATATCGCAACAAAGGTTGGGGAGGTTTTTGTTAGATTTTATCAGCAGTTTCTGGGTACCTTAAAGGATACTCTCCCTTTTGATGTGGATGTTGTTCACTATAGCCTATATCTTTATGAAGCTTCACATGTATTTCTGTTAGGTGCAGTTTCTAATAAAGATATTAAGAAGGCTTTATTTTGCATTGTAAATGACAAATCTCCTGGACCTGATGGTTATTCCTCTTTCTTCTTCAAGAAATATTGGGATGTTGTTTGGGAGTATTTATATGTTGTTATGCATGACTTCTTTGTTTCTGAAAAACTTTGAAAGTAGATTAACCATTCTATTATAGCTTTGGTTCCCAAGTCTGCTGATGTAACTTCTACCAATGATTTCAGACCAATCTCTTACTATAATGTGGTCTAAAAGGTGATATCAAAAACTTTAGCTGTGAGATTAGCTTAACCTCTTGATGGCATTATCAGTCTTATGCAAAATGCTTTTCTAGGTGGTAGACTTAGGGCTGATAATATTATTTTGGTTCAAGAGCTTTTTAGACAACATGGAAGGAAAATGGTCTCTCCCTATATGCCTTATTAAAATTGATTTAATGAAGGCCTTTGACTCGATTCAGTGGTTTTTTCTAAGGCATCTCCTTTTATTGCTTATAGTTTTCTTGATATATTTGTTCACTACTCATGACATGTGGTGAAACAACTTCTTACTCAATAGCTATAAATAAAGAACGTTATGGTTTCTTTCTTGAGATAAATGGTGTAAGGCAGGGTGATCCTTTATCTCGATACCTTTTCATTGCTTACATGGAGTACTTCTCTAAAATGCTTAAATTCATATTTCATTTCCATTAGAAATGTGGTAGGCTTGGTATTTCTCATCTTGCTTTTGCAAATGATATTCTCCTTGTTTATCATGGGGTTAGAAATTCAGTGCAAACTCTTTTTCAGTAGTTAATGATCTTTAGGAAGACTTCAGGATTGGATATAAATGTAGAAAAATCTTTAATCTATTTTGACAGTGTGCGCAAGAGTTTGAAACAAACTATTCTTCAAGACACTAGATTCAAAGATGAAGCTTTTCCCTTTAAATAACTTAAAGTTCCTCTTAGCTCCCATAAGCTTCTAGCAAGTCAGTTTTCTCCTCTATTACACAAGTAGAATCAGCTATTTAGAGTTGGATGGGAAATCATCTTATTTATACTGGTAGGCTTGAGTTAATCAAGTTGGTTTTATATAGTATGGTTTAATTTTGGCTAAGTATCTTCCCTATGCTGAGTCTTGTAATCAGGAAAATTATTTATCTATAGAAACTTTATGGACATTAATATTCTGATAAATAAGTTTGCTTTAGTGGCATGAAAAACTATTTCTACCAAAAAATAAAGGGAGATTGGGTTTGTTTGACATTAAGGCTAGAAACAAGAGTTTCTTAGCCAAAACAACTATGAAACATAAACTTGAAATCTGATTCTATCTGGATACAATAGGTGCATCATTTTTATTTAAGCAACTATTTCATTTGAAGTGCTCATATTCAAAGAACTTCACCATTGTGAAAATCCTTTCTTCATTTAAAAAATCAACTTGGTGAGGATTTTGGTGGGCATTCACAAGCTATCACTTTGATGACAAGTTGGCAAAGATATGGTGGTCGGTTCTTTTCTAATGCTTATGATTATATCATCTTTAAAAGTATTGTTGTCCACTAGGAGAATGTGCTTTAGGAGCACTAGTATTTACCTAAATATAATTTCATTCTATGGTTGGCTATGACAAGGAAGCTTAGAACTAGAGATAGACTTTGGTTTATTCCAACAAACACTTTTATCTTTTGTAGGCAGGATGAGGAGAGTCATAACCATTTATTCTTTGCTTGTAATTGTAGCAAAATAAAGTCCTGACTAAAAATAAACAAGCATATGACAACTTTATATAGTGTTGTTCAAGGACTAACTTTATGGAGTAAGAACCTTAAAACTAGAATGAGAAGAGTTTTTGTAGGCCTTATAGTTTACTTGATATGGGAGGAAAGAAATAAAAGAATATTTGATAGCACTTGTAATTTGGTTGGTGTAATATTTTGCAAATTTCAAGTTCTATTTTATATGGTGTTACATTTCATGAAAAAAACCATTTCCTTATCAATGTTGGATAATGTTAGAGGGTCTGACTTACTAGCAATCTTCTTTTGGTTGATGGTCTCACTACTGCTTTTACTGCTATTGCTTATCCAAAGGCATCCTTATAAGCTTGATTATGCTGGTTTATAAGGATCTCCTTTGTGGCTGGCAACTGCAGCTATTGTTGCTAATTGCTTATTGTGAATGCAAGATTAGTCTTTGAGATCTTAGACATCTTTTTCTGTTATTTCACTCAGTGTGCCTACTAATCTATCTAGGAAACTAATATCCCTATTTCCTTCAGCGACTATTGTGTTAGCTGAAGTTTTGCTTTGTAGTGGTTGCCTAATTGTTAAGGCTAGATCACTTTTAAAGGATGTATGTCGTTCCATATGCTTACTGGGTTTATAGCAATCAGTTGGGCCTTCTTATTTAGCTGGTTTGCTATTTTTGTTTGCTATGGTGTTTTTTTGGTTTGGTATGCCGAAGATATATATGTCTATTGCCTCGCCAATATTGATTCTTTCTTTAAAAGTCTTTTTTGTTGTTTCTACTATCCCAAACTTATACTAGTATGATTTTTTATCTTTATACTGATTTCTGCTATTATGTGGCGTCCTTTCTTGGAGGCTGAGATTTATTGGGCCCTTTACTCCTTGTTAAGTGGTTCCTTGTTACTCTATTGTTGCTATACGTAACGATCTGTCTTTTTTTTCCTGAGGATGGTTTCTTATAGTAACTCTAATACTGTATCTGTTGGATGAAATTTCTTTATCTTTCTACTTCAATGGATGTCATGCTTTGTTTTTTTTCTTTTTTATGTGATGATGAATATGATGTAGTTGCTCTTCATGTTCACTATTGTTGTTCTGCTTCCATTTGTTAGTGGTTGAGTTGGCGTGGGTTGTTCAGCCATGTTTGTTGTTACTACAGGCCACTACTATGCTTTTTGTTGTCTTGGATAAAGCTTAATTTAAGGCTGTCTAATCAATATGGTTGGCTTCTTATTCGGCTCTTTTGCACTTTTAAGTTAGAACTTGTTCAATTTGCAAGTTCTTCTTCTGTTCTTATTTGTTGCCATTGTTTTTGTGCCTATTATGATGCTTTTTTTTTTTTTACTTTTAGGTTAGATTAAACGCCTCCAATTTTAGATTGGTTTCTTATTTAACCTTTGTGGCTTATTGTCATACTCGGCCTTGCATGGCTTGTTTCTATAGGGAGCTTGTTATCTATTTTGGTTTTGTTTATATCATGTATATTTCTTATTGCTTATCTACAGTATCAGTCTCTTTTTGTATGGTTTGGTTGTATCTAATTTTTTATTTCTTTAAGAGTTTGTTTTTTTTCTATCTTTTCTTTTTTCTTATACATGTATATGGAATTGCTGGCTTACCAGCATGATTATTTTTTATCTTTATACATATTTATATTCCAATAAAAAAGAATTGAATTCAAAATGATATATTTTTTTATTTTTTATTTATTAACCAATAATTCTTTTCTACCATATAGGTTGTGTGATTATTGGTATGAGAAGAGAAAAAAGCAGAAAACATATGTTATAGAAAAAGATCTTTTAGATTGGAAAAATGTGATAGTTTGTAGGGATTTCAAATCTATGTATGTCTTAAAAGCTATATGAGCATAATATATTCAGCACGTGACATCCAAGTGTTTCGTATGGTACTCATAGTATGGTGCAGAGAACTAGAACATGGAGATTCATGATTCCATTACTATGCACAACAGCAAATCAATTCCATTCATTTTGCTTACAAAGTGAATGGTGAGATTCTTTTTTATTACATATTATTTTTTAATTGTTGATTTATATGAAAATACTAACAACTTTTTTTTTAAGGCTATAGTCTTAGATGCGAACCAAGATTGGTGGAGTTTTTTGTAGAAACTTACATGCGAAATGGTAATTGTTGAAAAAAGGTATAGCAATTCACAGATAACTAAGCTTAAAAGTTCATGGTATGTTGGATTTTAACAATTTCTTTCTTAAGTTTTTTTTTGTTGAATTAGCCTCTTTTTTTTCAGGAAACATATTACACTCAGTTATAGGAGAGATACGATAATAATCCTTCGACTAATTCAAAACTTAATATGAATTTGTAGTTAGAGGCAAAATCTCTAGTAGAGCCAATAGAAACTAGGTTTACGGTGTCTCAAACACTACGATCAAAGAGTTGTAGATGAACTAAAGTGTTTCAACTATTAGATACTTGCAGTTGGTTCTGAGTACTCAATATTTGGAGTTCTAGTCGATTTTAAACCAACAAATTAAAGCTTTGGATGAACCATTTTACCATTGAGACAAAATGACTAGTGTTGAAATAATCAAACTCCAACGATTGTACATGAAACTAAAATTTTATTAGTGATTCATGTTTAAATTACCGATATAATGAACTTGTTGATAAGTAAATAGTGTTAGTGAAATTTCCATAAATTCCTTTTCAATTCTCTGAAAATATTGACATACTTATTTTATCAATAACTAGTTTATTTTAAAATATATATATATATATAATAAATAGAGTAAAAAATAAATTAAAATGAAAAATCAAGTATTTATGATAGATTTAAAAATTGATTGATTTAAATATAGTTCATCTAGAATAAAAAAAAATAAAGAAAAGAAAGGTGGGGCTTTGCCATGACCATAGAGCCAATGAAATGAAAAGCTTTTCTTATGAATAGTAATCATCTATGGTTTTATTTATAGAAGTCGGACTAGCAAAATTAATGCATATTTACTGATAAAAATATTCTTTCTGTAAATTGCAAAATTTTGATAGTATTAGTTTTTTTCTTTTTTCCTTGAAATATTGTTAAAACTATATAATGGATAAAATATGAATTTGTAAGGGAATATAAAAGTGAAATAAAATGAATATGTGTCAAGCAAAGATAGATGAATTAGTTATTTTTTCAAATAAATAAAATTATATATTAAAATAAAAATATAATTATGTATAATTGAACACTATTTTTTATTATAATATTTAGTAAATATATAGAATTAAAAGAACTAGCAAATTTTTTAGAGAAAATAAAACTTGATAAATTAGTGAATTCACACACTGATATTTGTATTTTAATATTATAAAATTACAATGGTTTTTCTACAAAATTACTACCACTATTGTAAAGTGTCTAAATTTTATTTATATATTTATTTTGTCTGAAATGGTACTTTATTTAAATAAAATCTATTTATATTTCAAGAATAAATAAAATGTATGATGTAAACAACATTGTGTACTTAAACCCTGTTTTTACAATAGTAATAAAATTAGTATTAAATTATTTATGATTTTTTTATAAGGAGTTTACTTTAATTATATAGAATATCAATAGAAATTAACATCAATGAAAATTGGATAAATTATTTAGTTAAATTGATCTTAAGAAAATATTAACTTATTCTATCAATAATAATAATAATAATAATACAAATTTTATGAATCATATCGCCCAAAAAAAATAAAAAATAATATAGAATAATAAAAAATCTCTATTAGAAAAAATAAATCCTCTTTAATAACAAATATATTTTTATAAAATGAGAATGACTTAACTTAAAAGTCAAAGGTGTCAAGATGGTAAGAAAATAACAATATGACCCTATAAAAAGGATTTATATATCTAATTTAGTAATTTTAAGATTTGATAAAATTTAACATGAGAGATTTTTATTTTTATTCCTTTAATTTTTAGATTTATTAATAATCAAAATAAAGCTTGTTTTTTAAATTTAATATGAAATAATAAATAGTATTTATGTAATAAATTAAATACTGGCGTGGTACAAATATTTAAATATTTTATTTAACAAATAATCAATACAATATAGTACAAACATCACCATCTTATTGTTCACCCCGGCACTCCCCCTTCGCAGCACTATTCCTGACTAAAACTCATATCCCTGCGCTTAAACATCGCCGGAATGGGTCCCTCCAATGCTAGATATTGCCTGAACAAGGCTAGATATTGTCTGAACTATTCCTTCGTCGAAACCTTCCAGTTCTTTAACTGCCAAGTTTTCTAGCTCATTCAATACCTTTTCCATAGACACCACCTCTTTTCTTTCGACCCAATTAGACAGCACTCCTTGCATCAAGCCCACATAAAGACCATACCTTCTTAGCTTCTCTATCTCCTCCTCGGTTCCCCCTCCTAATATTGCTCCAACTGCGCCAGCACAGGAATGTAATTCGCCTTCTTTTTTCTTGCAAACATGATCAATGTAGTCTGATTGACCATATTGAAATTGGTTATATTGTCCAAGTGCCATCCCTTGTGAACCCATGGCTTGCGTGATCTCAACGATCACCCTCAAAATCCGCTCCGAATTGTTCTGCGTGAGATCATCAGACTTAGCCAGCAGCTCAAGCCCAAATGGTAACATCCCATCTCCTGTTAGAAGCTCAATGTTGGACCCGAAAGAGTGACCAATCCTGGCCCTGTTGCCTGTCGATAGGATGTGCTCGTGAGTGAATGCAGCAGCATGCATGAGGCGGAGAGCACACGCCGCAGCCATGGCTTGATCCCGGTTGCCACCAACGAGCTCACAAGCCGCTACGCACAAGGCTGGAGCAGCGCTCCGGGGAGCAGCAAAGGTCAAATGGTGCATGGGCTCAAACACTAAGAGTGGTGGCCTAATGGGAATGGCCTGCTTCAAATGAGCATCAATCTCATCATTTACAGAGGTCCAGTAAGACTTGTTGTAAGTAGTACCATTGGAAGTTGCTGTGACTGCTACTGTCATGGGCCTGTGAGACAATAATGGGCGGTTAGTGTTTGATCTTGGAAGATAAGGGAGAGTTGGATTGCCATTAATGGCAGGGATAGTTGCTGCAAAAGATGTCATGGTGAAGGTAGTGAGGGAGATGGGGTAATGGTTCGGCAGGCAATAATTGTACTGATGAGTGTTTAATATCTTTCATTGTCAGCCTTTATACAAGCTTTCTCACTAAATGCTAGTAAAATAGTTGGGTATTGGTGGCACATCAACAGTTGTGAATTCAACCTCTTACATTATTTAGCTGACGCGTGAGTCACATATGTAGGGTCTTTATCAAAAAAAGTTGTGGCGGGAATCTTACGTGAGGTTTTCATATTGATAAGTATAATAATTATTTGAATATTAATTAATGTGAGGTTTTCATATTGATAAGTATAATAAATATTTACTGAGGAATGTTTGTTTTTTTTTTTTGTGAGAAAGTAACATAATTCTTTGAATATTAATTAATTTTTTTATATTTCTCAATTTTTTTAAATTAATAAAATCAATAAAAAAATTTATAAAATTAAAGAAAAGTTGGTAACTCACAATGTGAGTTTACCTATATAAAAACTGAAAGTAATATGTACTAAATAATAAGTACAACAACTATAACAAACTAAAATAAAAACGATATATAAATCATAACTATAAAAGAACTAGTCTTATATAAAAATCACTCCTCCTCCGCACAATCTTTATCTTTTTTACATACATGCATGTCATATAGATATTGTTCACTTTCAACTATTGTTGTATAGCACATGCAACTAATATTTTATGTTCACATCTTCCTGCATGTTAGATGCAACTAACATTCACTTCAACACACATACTTGGGATTTGGCCTAATGGCCATGGTTGATCTACAGGACTTATCAATACCTCCCTCATTACATGAAACCTTATCCCCAAGGTTTACATCTGGAATCAGCTCTAGTAGCTGTTTGGCAAATACCCACATTGCTTCCTCAACGGGTAAATATTTCCAGTTAACTAAGCTTTTTTTAACAATTTGGGCACCTTGTTTGATCCAGTGATGATCAATAATCGCTTATAGTGTTAGTAGAACTTCTCCATCATCATTGAAGGATGGTATCTCCATGTTGTAGTTGTTAACATTTATGTTGATGTTGTACTGTTTGAGCAGAGAGACATGGAATATCAGATGAATACGTGACTTTGTTGGTAAATGGATTTTGTAAGCGACGTGTTCAATTTTTTCTAGAATTTCATAGGGGCCATAGAAGCGATTGGCAAGTTTCTGGTATTCTCGCTTAAAAATTATATGCTAGCGATATGGATGGAGTTTCAAAAGGACTAAATCACCAACACAAATGAGACATCTCTTCTTTTTTTATCTGCGATTTGTTTCATCCTATTAACTGAGCATGCCAAGTTGACTTTGAACTGCTAGAGTAATTCATCGTGGTCTTGTAACTACTGATCCACTTCATGCACAAGCGATAGTCCTTCATTGTATGATGGAATAGTGGGTGGAAATTGACCATAGAGTGCTTGAAAAGGAGTCATTCCAGTTGAGATGTGGTATGTTGTATTATACCAATATTCTGCCTATGGTAAGTAGAAGCTCCACCTTTTTGGCCATTGGTGAACAAAGCATCGTAAATATTGTTCAACACATCGATTGACAACCTCGGTTTGGCCATCTGTTTGCGGATGATACATGGAGATAAGCTGCAATTTTATACTTGACATCTTGAAGAACTCCTGCCAGAAATGGCTCATAAAAACTAGATCACGATCACTAACTATAAACTTTAGCATGCCATGTAGCTTAATAACACCTTCCATAAATTTCCCTACAACATTTTTTGCTGTAAAAAGATGTTTTAAGGGAAGAAAATGAGTTGATTTGCTAAGCCTATTGATGATTACCGAGATGGTATCCTTGCCCTGGGAAACAGGTAAGCGCTCGATGAAATCAAGTGTAATGTCATCCCATACTTGGCAAGGAATAGGTAATGGTTGGAGGAGACCTGTAGGTGCTAATGTGTCTGACTTGGTTTTCTAGCACACCACGCAATTCTTGATATATATTCATGGACCAATTTATGCATTCCTAACCAATAAAATTGTTGTCCTAGTTTTTTGTATGTGCACAGAACACCAAAGTGGCCGCCAACCTTGGTATCATACATTTCGTGTAGCAGCTTTGCATGTATGGTAGAGTCTATAGGTAGAGTCTGTAGGGATGATGACTTGTTTGTTGTAACGAAGTAAACCATTCCGCCACACAAAGTGGCTGTGTAATTGATCCGCGGCTACCTAACTCATGGACTATATATATAAATATATCTTTGCTGCCTATTTAATTTCTTCCTATAAAGAACCTGAGAAACAAAAAGATGGTGCAGAACATGACTACCTTATTTGTGAGAAAGAGCATTGGTCGTAGAATTTTCTCGTCTAGGATGGTATGTGATTTAATAGCCATAGCCTAAGAGTTTAGCTACCCATTTTTGCTGCTCTGGTGTGTTGATACGTTGTTTTAACAAAAAATTTAGGCTGTGTTGGTCCATCTAAATATAAAACTTTCAGCCTAACAGATATGGCCGTCATAGACATATAGCTTCAAGGATGGCTAGCATTTTTTAAGCATAAGTAGACCAAGATTTTTTTGTCACCCGAAGTGCTTTACTCATAAATGCAACTGGTTTGCCTTGCTGGGTTAATATAGTGCCAATACCATCACCTGGTGCATCAATTTCTACATTGAAGACATCTTTAAAGTTGGGCATTGTTAGCGTTGGTGCCATTGTCATGGCTTGTTTGAATGCAAGGAAGGCAATTTCAACTTCCTTATGCCACCTATATTGGCCCTTTTTAAGAAGATTGTTGAGAGCCTACGCCACAATACTATAATTTTTGACAAACTTCTTGTAATATCCTATTAACCCTAAAACCCCACGAAGCTCTAAAATATTAGTAGGTCGTGACCATGCCACCATTTTTGTAATTTTTTATTCATCTACCTTCACTCCATGATTAGTGATTATGTGCCTTAAGTACTCTAGCTCTTGTTGGCCAAAAACACATTTGCTAGTTTTGACAAAAAATTATTATTGTTGTAATATCTCAAAAGTCTGCTTTACATGCATCAAATATATGTCCCAAGTAGGACTATAGACTAATATGTCATCGAAGAAAACTAGTATAAATTTTTAAAGATGAGGTTGAAATATAGAATTCATGATAGCTTGAAATGTAGAGGGTCCATTACACAACCCAAATGGCATAACCAAGTATTCATAGTGTCTGTTAGTCATTAGTACTTAAAAGTGTATTTTATCATGGTTTTATATCATCATTTTGCACTTGAAGTATCAATAACTCCTTAACTAAAACATGTTTTATAATAATATATCTAATAATATAAGATACCTTTAATTTATGGTAAATATTCATTTTAAATGCAGGCCTATCACATAAATAAAAAGATTGATTGATGAATTTAAGAATTGAAATTGAAAGGACAAAGAGATGGCCAAA
>NW_011500296.1:171133-173001 GCF_000495115.2 Populus euphratica | reverse complement strand
TATTGTTGTTGTTGTTGTTATTCTTATTGTTGTTGTTTTATTGTTGTTTTTAATTTGTACAATTAACCTCCCTGTGGTTCGACCCCGGTCTTGCCGGGTTATTTATTACTTCGACACTCCTACACTTGGGAGAAGACATCAATCTTTTAGTCGTGTCAATTATAAGTGCAGAAAGTAGTTGTTGGAATATCCATAGGATTAACCCGTACCTGGTGATACCTGGGTCGAAGATCAAGCTTAGTACAATATGAAGCACCACAGAGCTCGTCTAACATATCATCAACTGTAGAAATAAAGTAACGATCCTTCATAGTTGCAGCATTAAGTGCCCTATAATCTATGCAAAAACACCATGTTCCATCTTTTTTCTTCACCAACATTATAGGTGATGAAAAAGGGCTAGTACTTGGTTTGATAAGGCCAGAATTTAACATTTATGTCCTATAGTAAATCAATCATTGAAATTAAAAGATAAATTATAAGCTCGTTGTCACTACATTTCCTCCCAAGTGAGGCACTGAATGGGATTGGTAGGAATCGTTGGGGCAACTCGATTGAAACTAGAAGGGGAAAGTGTAGATCTATTTTGTGGTGATGGTCCTGGTCTGATAATCCTCCTTTATCTGCTAAGCTGATCATCCTTCATTCGGGCTAGATTGATGGCCTCCAAGGTTTGTGGTTTAAACATACGTATCCCATCTGAAATCTCAATTTTTAAGCCACCCATAAATGTACCTACAAGATCCTTTTGTGTCCATCCGCGTACTTGGTTGCCAGGTGCTCAAATTCTTGTTGATAATCTCACAGTGAGCCTTCTTGCTGTATTCTTGAAAGGGCATCATCAAAATCCTTACATTTTAAAGGATCAATACGAGCCCGTAGTTCATCTTCAATGTTTGCCCATGATAGAACGCGTCCTTCTTTTTCAGTCAATCGGCGAACCCATTGCCATCATTAGTTGGCTTCCCCTTCCAAGTGGTAAGAAGCTAAGGAGACCTTCTGAAGTTCTGGTGTATTTTAAAAAGCAAAAAACTGATTCACATGATTAAACCACTCTGTGGGATCATCTCTTGAAAATCTAGAAAGCTCAAGTCACGCTATCTTGGAGGCGACAATTAGTCGTCCCCTCTCTTGATCTCCATGTTGTTGGTTTCCGTGGTATGGAGGCTCATAATTTGCAAGCAACAAATCAAAAAGTCAGTTAAGCATGTCCTCCAGATGTTGCAACCTATCAGCCATGTCTAGCTCCATTCGGTGTAGTCCATTTTTTAACTGCTCAATGCGTTCTTTATTAGCGCCCATAAGATCTGCTAAATTGTTCTAATACCAATGATAAGTACAATAAATATTTAACAAATATTTGTTGAGAAATATTTGTTTCTTTTCGGGTGAGAAAGTATCACAATTATTTGAATACTAATTGATAACTTTTCATAATTCTAGATTGCTTTAAATAACCAAAACTAGTACAAAAATCTATAAAATTAAGGAAAAACTGGTAACTCACGATGTGAGTTTACCCATATAAAAACTCAAAGTAACACGTACTAAATAATAAGCACAATAACTATAACAAATTGAAAGAAAAGTGAAAAATAAATCATACATGTAGAAGACCCAGTCTTTTATTGAAACCACTCCTCCTTAGCACAATCTTTATCTTTTTTGCATACCTGCATGTCTATATAAATATTGTTCATGTTTAATGACACGATCAAAAAATTGATGTCTTCTCCCAAGTGTAGGAGTGTCGAAGTAATAAATAACCCGGCAAGACCGCGGTCGAACTATAGGGAGGTTAATTGTACAAATTATAAATAACAATAATACAACAACAATAACAACAACAATAATAATAACAATAATAA
>NW_011500296.1:169929-170898 GCF_000495115.2 Populus euphratica | reverse complement strand
AGGAGGTTCCAATCAGATTATAGATTGTTAACATGATTACATTAGTCACCTTATTCGATTAATCCTAATGCTTATAAATCTTTTATTGAGTTATCTCACCTTCATTATAAGAATAGCAGGTTTGGTGGGTTAACTTGATTAGTTATGATTATTTTTTCTTATTTATTTATTTTTACTAATTTCATCCTTCAATAGTGAGTTAATTGAGAATTAAATATAATGATTTGTTTTATTTGCTTCATATTAGATTAATCAGGTATCTTGACCCAAGAATAATGTTTAACAAGTTAATTAATTGACCGGGGTCAATTTTTGTGTTTTTTTAATTTATTATTTTTCAGTTTTATCATTTAATGTTGAGTCAATTAAGAATTGAGTTTCATAATTTGTCTTGATTTGTTTTCTATGAAGATATCTTGATCTCATGATCAGGGTCGTGAGTTTTGTATTTTAACCCTGATTAAATTGAATTTTTTTTATTTTCTTTTTAAGAGGTTATCTTGGTCTCTTATCCTTCAATATTGAATTTTTTTTTAGTTGTTCTTGTCTCATAATTCGAATTGCGAGTTTGATAGGTTAATCTATTGACTAAGTCATTTTTTTAATTGATTTTTTTTTTAATTTTACCATTTAATATTGTGTTTGACTCAGAATTAGACTTTGGGATTTATTTTGGTTTGATTTTTATGAGGTTATTTTGGATTTATAATTAAAAAATAATACTTAACGAGTTAACCCGTATTAACTTAGCTTAATTTTTTTAGTCATTTTTTATTAAATTTTTTATAAATTTTATTGTTTAATACTTGGTTCAACAAGATCAATCGAGAATTGAGTTTTATAGTTTGTTTTTATATTTTTTTAAGGGGTTATCTTAGTTTTATGACCAAAGTCATCTTCAAGTGAAAAATGATAATATAAAATCATGATAAAATATACTTTTAAGCACTAATCACACCCCCTAATCCG
>NW_011500296.1:165771-166145 GCF_000495115.2 Populus euphratica | reverse complement strand
AAACAAAATAAGAACATAAATAAGATTAAAGTTGACTAAATAAGTGAAATGAAAGTTGTAGAAAATTATCTCAAATTTCATGTGTAAAAATTACAGCTCATTTGAACTTCTAGAACTCCAGATATGACCAAACTATGGGACAGTGCTCGGGTTGGAGGACAAATTTGGGCTTTTTTGTTATTGCTACAATTTGGACTTAAAAATGACCTTTTTAGATCTTGAGCTCCATATGAAAGTTGTAGGCCTATGTCTCACCTTTTCATCCATATATAGTAGACCTAAATCGGAGATCTATAGCTCTAGATATGACCCAATTACCAAACAGTGTTCCGGTTTGGATTGCACCGACATCTCTTTTCTAATTTTGGTCATCT
>NW_011500296.1:160225-165699 GCF_000495115.2 Populus euphratica | reverse complement strand
ATTTATGTGATAGGCTTGCATTTAAAATGAACATTTACCACAAATTAAAGGTATCTTATATTATTAGATATATTATTATAAAACATGTTTTAGTTAAGGAGTTATTGATACTTCAAGTGCAAAATAATAATATAAAATTATGATAAAAATCCACTTTTAAGCCCTAATCATTCAACATTGTTGTATGACACATACAACTAATATTTTACATTCACATCTTCTCGCATTCCATATGCAACTAACATTTACTTCAACACACATATTTGGGATTTGGCCTAATAACCCTAACTGATCTATATGGTTTATTGCATCCCTGATGAATTGTTATGTATATTTGTGGTTGTACCAACACAGTGCTCCTATTATCGTGGATACCTTTCAGTTTTTGTTTCTATTTAATTATATAAAAATTAAAATAATTACTCCTAAAAAAATATGAAAAAAATGTATATGTTTAGCAAAAATTGTTCTCATTCATGTAATTTTTGTGTTTGTTTTGACAGTAATACGTGTTTTTAATTAACAACATGGTTTATTCTATAAAAAATTTGCACTTAAAAAATAGGAAGGTTTTGACTTGAATTAAAGAGAAAAAATATATTTTTTATTCTTGTATTTAATTTTGAAAACATGTGTTCTCAATAATAAGAATCATTATTCTTTTTTTTTAATAAACAATTATTATAATTATCAATTGAATCATTTATATGCAATTGTATCAATACAAATAAGAATAATAACATTGACAAAATTTTTCTAAAAATAATAATTAAAAATAACAAAATAATTATTCTATTCTTATTGAATATTAATGAAAAACGTTTTAAGACATTTTGCACATTAGGTTATTATGCAATTAATCCTAAGATATTTGTTAATATTTCCATAAAAAAAATAATATTATTGAAAATTATAACATAACTATATAATGTTTAAATTTTTCTTTTGTCTTTTATTTTTGTGTTTTTTTCAATATATTCGATTTTTTAAAATTTTTTCTATTCTTAATAATTGTATGAATGTTGTTGTAATATTTTTTTTCTATATGAGATCAATTTCTAGTTGATATATTTATAGGATTTTTAAATAAATTTTAATTATTTTCTAGTTTTTTTAAATATATTTTTTAAAAAAATATTTTTAAATAATTATTGATGGAATTGCATATGATATTTTTATCAGTTATATGACATGCTTCCCTTTGAAAATATCAATTAAATGAAGCACGTAACTTTTTTAGCGTGCTTTTCCTGTTAATAAATTCTTCAATAATTATATTTTTTTTATTACTGATAAACAAAAAATTACTAATAAAAAATTCATCTACAGGGCATTTTTATCTATGATTTTGTTAGTAAGTTAATTATTAATAAAATAATAGTACAAATATGAATAAAATATTTCATTAATAAATATAAATTTTTTTATTGTGAAATATCATTTTAAAAAATTTATTTAATAATAATAACAATATTCTAAATAAAAAATCTTAGAGTTGCATAAAAAACAAGTTAGACGTATTTATGCTTAAAAAGATGACCCACATGTCTAGTTTTATTGAAATTGATGCACTCATTTTTTATTTTAGTGGATAATCATCGTCAACCTTTCTGGACTAGAAGTCATTTCCTAGCCTAATTTCTTGGCATTTGTTTTATGATTGAAAAATTAAATTCTAAATTTTTTATCTAAAAAACATTATAGAATTATTAATAAATTCATTTTTAATCAAAAACCACCCTTTAATATGTCTAAGATTTCAAAATTAAATCAAAATTATTTTTTTTTACCAAATCTCAATCTATCTTTTTAGCAAAATGAATTATTTAAATTACCCATGCGGAACTCTTATATGAAAAGTGAATCATTCACATTGAAATCCAACTTAT
This sequence comes from Populus euphratica, assembly GCF_000495115.2. NCBI lineage: Eukaryota > Viridiplantae > Streptophyta > Magnoliopsida > Malpighiales > Salicaceae > Populus > Populus euphratica. The sequence continues at coordinate 163,810 of NW_011500296.1, read as the reverse complement.
TTTTCTCTTTTATTTTGTTTGATGAATTTTCTCTACTTTCTCAACATTTAAGAACACAAACATCAAAAAATAAAATTTAAAATGGAAACAAAGTCCTAAAATCTAGGGATCATATTATGTGTAAAATGAAATTTTATGAACCAAATTAAAGTTTTCTTGTGTATCTAACAAAAAATATGGTTTACGAGTGAGGTGGGTTGACCCGTGTCAATCTAAGTTGTTGTTTTTTTAAAACAAATTATGTAACAATTTCATTCCTATTTTTTTTTTAAAAAAAGGCATGAAATAACTTTGTTTTGAAAAAAAAAATATGCAATGAGGTATCAAGATATATTCCTGTGGGTTTATTGGGTTGACTCTCCTAGCGATTAGATATGAAAGAACAATATGAGGTCAAATAAGGACATAAAACATCAACCCTAATCAATCTAAGTTAACATAACAAACCTATAATCTCAATTATAAGAGATAAGACAACCAAAAATATCCCACCAAACTTGTAATCTAGATCATAAGATTGAAATAATTTAATAAAAAAAATAAAAAGAATTATAAATTCTATTCTAGATCATAAGATTGAAATAATTTAATAGAAAAAATAAAAAAAATTATAAATTCTATTTTTTTAAATATTATCAAATCATTTTAATTTTTTAAACTTGTGACCTGAGTATTAGATTCAAAGCACCATATCTGGAAAAACCATGAATGGTGAAATTTAAAAGAAAAATCAATTTGGCAAAAAGAAAAAAATAAAAAGAATTAGGATTAAAATTGACATAAAAATAAAAATAAAAATAAAAATAAAAATAAACTTTTGATTGAAAGTTGAAATTGAAAAGAAAAATCACTTTAATGAAAGAAAAAATTTAAAAGAATGAGAACCAATTAGTAAAAATAATAAACTATAAATTTAGATTGAAAGATGAAATTTAAAATAAATTTAATTTTTTATAAAATGACCATGAAAAAAATTAAAATCAAAACAAAATATCAAAAATTTGGGTTGGAGGATAAAATTGAGAACCAACTTGTTGATTGATTTTCTAAATCCAATGTTTGAGTAATTTTGGTAATTTACTTCAATTTAATCATAACTGTAATTTTTTTGTTTTTGTTTTTTCTATAAATTTTCAAAATAAAGAACAAAACTTAAATACAACTATTTAAAAATATTATATTTATTAATAATCTAACTTGTTAAATGTTAAGAAAAGTTAAATTGTAAACAAGGGTAGTTCTAAGATTTATAAGAGTTGATAAGTTAGATAAATAATAATATTTTATAAGATTTTGAGGTGGTTAATAATAGAGTTTCTTTTAAATTAACATATTTAATTAAAAATATTGATGGAATATGGCATTAAAAAATAATGAAACAAACTAGTTTGGAAATATCATAATTGAAAAATATAATTTTTATAATTTATCACTATTCAATATAACGACATCTAATACAAATTATTACATAAATAAGAAAGAAGGAAAATTATAAAAACACATTAAAATTTTAATTACAACATTACCATTACCTTAAAAATATCTTAATAAAAGAAATTTAAAAATATTTAAAAACAAATCATCAACAGTAACCTTAATTTGACATGCTTGTCATTTAAAAATAGAGAATTGCCCACTACACCAATTGATAATCTAACGCAATTATTAAGGCTATTATTATAGTATTCAATGCCGCTTTCATTAATAGCTTGCCGACATGATATAATTATTAAGGCTATTTTTATTTGAACACACTTTTTAAAGTTCTCCACGTGTTTTGCATTTTCATAAATGTGCAAAACGTGATTACTTAAATTAATTAGATCAATCACTTCAAAGTTGCGTGGGCAGACAGCACTTTTCTTGTGCACTTCTGACTTTCGTAATTAATGATTTTTTTTAAATAAAAAATAAAAAAACGAGAGAAAGTGTCATTTACGAACTGGTAGGAGAGTACAATTATTCCAGCCAAAGTGTCATGATTTTTCCTTTGTTTTTTTCTCTTTTTTTCCAGCGATAGCAAAAGAAGGACAATTTTTTTTTTTATCCAAACTAATACAGTTCTGAAAATATTTTCCATACATAATACAGTATAGAGACCATACAGTATACTGTTTTAAGACGCAGTGGTACCCACACTAGAGACCACAGTGATGATTAATTCTTATCTTAATCTACATTTCATTATTAAGTGCATGATACATGCTCCAGTAAGATAGATACAAATCATATTAAGCACTTAAAATGAATATAGTTGAAATAACATATAAATTTAAGATAATAGTTTTTTATTTATTTTTTTACTTAATAAAATATCTACTCATACATTTACTATATAAAACAAAAATTAGAGGATCAGTATAAATGGATATATTCATTCAAGATATTAAATATTATAGTTATAATATAATTCATAAAGTATTTTTTTATTTTTTTAATTAAAAAATATTTTTTTAATTTCATGCAGGTACTTGTTTAATCTTAAAAAAAAAGAGTTAAGAATAAGACGCATTTTGAGATTTCAATATGTGATGCTTATATTGTTAAGGAGATTTGATTATTTATCTCGTATTATTTTCAACCTCATTTGAGAACGAGAATCAACCGCGTTCCATAACATGATGATGGTTGTGTAGAGCCTTCCAATGAAAACTTATCAATATTCTTCAATCCTGGACGACTTATACATAAAAATGTCGTAAGATAAGATATTTGTCTAAGATAAAGTTCAAACAAGCGCACAATTATGTTTTATTTAACTATGATGAGATGAGACTTTTTATTCAGTAAGTATATGTAGTACTTGAACTTTGTTAAAAATATACTATTTATATATTGTAATATCATAAACTTGTATAATATTGAAAACCTTGTAGACAACATTGACAATATTTACTATCAAATAATTCACAATTGACCGAATCCTAAATCTTTTGATTACAAGATGAACAATTTACCACATGCTTTAAAACACATGTAAGTACTATTACAAACTCATTATCTCTTAGAAGTTACTGTATTTCATTATATAATTCTTATTTATTATTCATTGTTGTACTTGATATATAAGTTTTATCAAATGAAAAGGAGTGCTATTATGTCATTATCTTTACTAAGTTTGGGTCCTAAAAAACAATTAAGTGCTATAACGGGTATTTTGTCAATGGATATGTGTTCCATACTTAAGAATACGCGCATGGAAGAAAGACATATAACAATGGTGTTTCTATTAAGAGATCGACTTATAGTGAGTTTGAAGTTGACCACTATGGTAAATTAAAAGAGGTCATCAAATTACAATATCATATCGAGCAGAATAAAATATGTTTATTTAAATGCTATTGGTATAACACCACTAATAGAGGAATAAAAATAGATTTTTTTTTAAATTAGCATATTTGATTAAAAATATTGGTGGAATATGACAATTAAAAAAGTAGTGAAATAGAAAATAGAATAGTTTGTAAATGATTGATACTTAAAAATGTATTTTTATCATGGTTTTATATCATCATTTTGCACTTGAAGTATCAATAACTCCTTAAATAAAGCATGTTTTATAATAATATATCTAATAATATAAGA